>NC_085050.1:68969788-69270088 GCF_963662255.1 Cinclus cinclus | reverse complement strand
AAATCACTGTTAGTTTTTCAGTCTTATGGGACAATGTGTCAGGTACACTTGTTACAAATACATCCACCACGATTTCGCACTGGCTCTTTGCTCATATGAGCTCCAGGAGGAAGGTAATGCTCGAATGTCTTTGCAATGAGCTGCTGCAGAAAGTCTTTCAAAAGCTGCCAGTGTTGGATGATGATAGTGGTGAATTAGTTTACTGTAATGGGATAGATCACAACATAGGAATAAATATATGCAGAGGATGTCCTGACTGGCTATGTCTAGTCAAGCTCTGGAGAACTGGCAACCTTGTATTGCATGGCAGTGAGGAAAGTGATCAAGAAATTAGAATTACACTTTTCAAGATAACGGCATACTAGACATGGCTTTGCCTTAATGGTCCTACCATTATCTTTCCGTTTATCTTGGCATTTAGGACATGCAAAACCTTACCCCCATTTCTCTCAGAAGATCTTCAGGTAATAGTACAAAAAAACTAATAGATTCTTTTCAGATTACGTATTTAGCATTCTATTCTGCAGGAATACTTCTTCCCAGGGATGCTTCTGAGGAAGAACCCTTTTACTAAAAAGCAATCTCATAGGACATCAAACAATCTGGGAGAAAGAGGAGGGAATGAGTTATTAGCAGTTCTAGCCCAAGCCTCTGGGAAGACACAGGGAAAGGTGACTTCTGCACAGATTCTTAGGTTATGACTATTCTGGAAATAATAAGTGTTGCAGTAAAAATTTAGGCAATATGCATCAGCAAACAATATGAGAAAGAACAGAAAAAATTATGTGATGTATCTATCAAGATGCCAAAATTGCAAGTAAGCATAAAGTCAGAAGTAATTCCTGGTTCATGGTGTGGGAAGAGGTGTGCTGCCAACTCTGAATATGCTTGAAACAGATCTGATGTAGTTTATTTGAAGAAGGCTCTTTGTCTCAGTGACTATGGTTTCCCAGCACAATCTAGAGCCTTTGTGGGTTTCACAGGAATGGAACTTAAGGGAATTCCTTGTTGTGGCTGACTTGTTTGTAAAAGGTGAGGAATGGAGTGATATGGTTATATTCCAGGACAGGTCTTGCCTGATGGGACATCTAGACCTTGGAAATGGAACTGAAGAGACTGCATAGCCATTAGCATGAATCCCTTTCTGTCAGGCCTAAACATGACCGAAACTGTTCTTTTCTTAAACTGCTTGTGGTTCTCCTTCTTAATTTCATAACACAGTCACATCTTTCATATTTAGAGTGCTATCCTAGCTCCCAAACACTAAGAATATTAAGAATTTTGCTTCACATTTGTATCCCATTCCATTATGTCCAGTTTTTTTTTTTATTTTTTTCCCCTGTAGGTTGAGAGTAGAGGCCTAGAGAATGCCTCATATCTGTTCAGGTACCATGGAAAGGGAAGTATTTAGAAACTCTGGCTGAACCTAATCCTAAGATGTATAATGAATACTAATGTAGCATGCAGGATTTTGTTCTCCTAACTTGATTAAATTGTGAGATGCTAAATGTATGGATCTTTTTACAGGCATAAATAAATCAGAATAAGTAAACTACAGTGTTCTAAGTTTGTATGCAGATTATAAAATTATACCATTACAATGCCATCACTCTGATTTATTTAATCTGACCTGAGACATTTATTAGCCAGGACATTCTAGACCTCTTATAAAGCTACACTCATGAGAATTAAATGTTTCCACTAAGTTAAGCTACTTCAATATTGACATTCTTCCCTAGAATCAAAAAACGAGCATGGCTAGGATTTCTATAGAAAAAACAATTATTTCAGGAGGTATTTTTCTTTGTTTTGTTTATTGCCATTATTGCAAACTAGATCAGACTCCATTTCATCTCTTTAGCTTCTGAAACTATGTTTGGTTGTACTTCCCAAGAGCTTACTCAGCAATGCCAATGCATTATGGAATCAATGTGGAACAGGAAGAAGACAAGCAGGAAGCTCTAAGTGTCTGATACAAATGCATTTCTATGTCTTTATAATGGCTTGAGCAGATGTGATGATGTTTTTTTCATCTAGGTATATGCAGTTATTAATATTTTAAGACATTTCCTGAGCAGAGTTGCCTGCCAGTACTCTTTGTTTATTGCACATTTTCAAAATGGGTAGTGATCCTCATCCATGTAACAAACAGCTTGTTTTTCTTTCAAAATGAACTTTATTTTTAAAAAACCTTCTCAGCCTTTCTGTTTGACTGTGTAACCACATGTGTTTGGACAGTTACTCATAATAAGGTTTTGAGAGTGAAGGCATTCATTGGCTTTAGTTTTAGACCAAAATAAAAATGACAAGAGTATGAAATTTAAAAATTTTAAGTTACCTATCTCCTGCTGCTCAGCTTGTTCAAAAGTGGAGCACAAAGTCTGCTGGTTTAACAGACAGATGAGAAACAGAGAGGAATTCCTGTAGAGAAAAATACAACTTGTCTCTGATTCTCATTGCCACTCTGGTCCTTCTGTATTTGTTCAGCATCTCTTCCTCACAAGCTGAAGAGCTTTGGGGAGGACTGTTATCAGTACAAATGGAGAAAGAATGGCCTCCCCACAACACGTTGCCTGGGAGGGTAACCTGGGCACATCTGATCAATTCTCTGCCACTCCAGGAGCCTCAGGAAATGGTGGTGTATTGATGTCTCCCTGATTTATGGACCGTGGAACAGTGTGTGGCCTCCAGAGAGTTCAGTGGAGGATTCTGGAGTGAAATTCAATGTCAGGAAGCCTCATGAGGTGATCTAATGGGAGAAATGATCAATAAATGATCTACTGGTTCTTGCCAGGTTTAAGAAGATGCTGTGGGTTTAGCAGTGGGGTTATAGCTGAACAGTAAAGAAAAAAAACCCGACTGGATAAGAAATTTAGAAAAGGAGATGGAATAAAAATACCAGGAAGAGGGAGGAAAAATCTTCATGGTTTCTGTTACACAGGCAAGGGTGAAGTTAAGGAAGGAAAACCCCAATCTCTAGCTTTTTTTTGCTTGTTTTCTGAATTGAAACTACGTACAATATATAGATACAGAATGAGATGTTGTCAGTGAGGGAAAGCAGAGGAAATATGAGGAAAGAGCAAGGCTGCCTGTACCACAGGTAAAGAGAAAAACAAAATTAAGCCCATTTATTAGGCAGCTGTCTCCTTACCCTGGTCTCTTTTGTTTTTAGAAATTACTGCTGAGCATGGGTGACTGTTCTCTTGTGTTGTCTGTACTTTTGTGTGTGTGCGTGAAGACTCAAGCAAGGGAAGTTTGGGAGAAATTTCAGTTAGTAGTACTTAGGGAAGGCTTCTCTTCAGAATAACTTTAAATAAAGTAAAATTTGCTGTGTTAGTACAGAGACTAGAAGAAAGGATCAAAGATTAAGGAAATGAGAAAATGAGCAGATTTTGAAATGCTTTTGCAATGCCTCCCAGAGGATTGTATGGTGTAGCCTTACAATTTAGAGATGTTTTGCTAATATGAATTTTTATCCTTTAGTAGTCTTTCATACCTAATTATTTACTCATTTGTTTAATAAAATGAGTTAAGAGTCTTCTGTGAAACCCATTATTTAAAATGCAAATGATCTTCTGTACTGACTTTATTTAGAGAGTTAACAAACTCTATGAATAGAAGGGCCAGACAAACCACTGTAAATTTTCTATTCCATTCCTTTGGAAAATCCTCCCCTTTGCCCTCCCATTCCTAACCACAACCACACATATATCTGCTATTTTGAGGAATGCCAACATTGTTCTTGGTTGTATTTTCCTTGCAGTTTTGGTGGTTATAAATTGAATTCTTCATCCTCTGCTCTGATTCATATTTTTTAACCTAAATCAAACTCATATGTCAATCTCCAATTGACTAATGCATGCCATGGAAACTTAAGCAACAAGATTGTGAACCATGTACTGAGAATGACGTAATACTTGATAAAATACCAAATATTTACCTAGCTAAAGCCAGTGAAAATCAGTGGCAGTGGCAGCAGCAGAACTAGAAAGGCAGTAAGCATCAGCTAACTTAGCTCATTTTGATGGGGAAATAACTTCTTCAATCTAAAAATCTTTAGTGCTGTAAATATACAAGGTATGCTATTTGTTGATGCTAAGTTGTTAGTTAATGACAAACAGGCCTAAAGCTGCCAGTAATCATAAGCTGCCATATCTCCACTGAAATTCATATAGCTCCTCTGATTTTCATAAATTAAACATCTGTTCCCAAACCTAACAATGAGCAATACTGTTGGTGTGAGCCAACTGATTCTTTTAAAATCCACACAGAACTGTAGGGTCTGCTTTCATGTGACCCTGACTTTTGGGACATCCACTACTTAGCATTCCCAAAACAAGAAGAACCCAGTGAATATGAAATGCATCTGCTGAACTCTTCCCTTCCTCAGCAGCTCAGTCACATCCCCTCCCTCTTTCATGTGTCCCTATGGGCTCCTCACCTGGTGCTGCATCAGGTGTGAGCAGCTCACACAGCCTTGTGTGTAAGAGCAGCTTGCTCCCTTAGCTGTCCTCCCACAGCAGACATCCTGTTCCCAATCCTCCCCATCTGCTCCTCCAGTATTCCCAAATCCATCTGCTTCTCATATTATCAACATTTTTTAATGCTGTCTCTGCTAAGAGAGCAGGCTGCCTGAGTTAGTAAGACTCTTGCTTTATATGTTTACACTTGAGCCTTTTGAGGTTTCTGTTTCATTTGCACTTTAAAATAACCTTTTCTCTTTTTTTTTTTCCCATTTTGTTCATCTCACCTGAAAAAGATTGACCCATAAGGTAGGAATTCTGCCTTCCTGAAAGTTTAAAAAAACATCTGTCACCTGACAACGATAGGGAAAATATCTTCATGCTGGTAAGAAGAAAAGGCTGGAAATGCTCTCATAAATGAGCTGTGAGATGGTACTGAAATGATCTTAAGAATTTTTTAATTCAAAGCTCTTTTATCCTTATTTAGTCATTGAAGACGCAATCTTAGATGCAGCTAGCCCTCCTGTGAAGGTGGGTGAAGGTTTAGATATTCCTGTGGTATATAACCTGTATAACAGGATAAGCTGTTCCACAGTGTGTCCTCCAGGTCCTCTGGGAAGTGGTGTGGTCTGTGGTGGAAACTAGCACAGCCATTTGCCCAACTAAGAAATTCCCTTTAGAGAAGAGAACACAGGAACTGCCTTAAGAAGGGATCTTTTGGAAGAAAAGAGGCCAGACCTTAACCAGAGACAATGAACTGCTATTTACAAAGCCTTTTTTTTTTTTAAGTTAAGGAAAGTTCAGTCTAAACATTACATACATTACATAGCCATTGGATCTTGAAATCCAGTTCTTTGCTAAATTTAAGTATTGTTTAGTGTCTGTATTTTTTTTTCATGAAGGTATTTGCACACCATGATCCTTCTCCAATATTCTCACTGACAAAAAATGAAAAGGGATCTTCAGATATATCTCATCTCATAATAAGGATTTTTGCAAGCCCTCGGTTTTATAGCTTCTTTCACCTTAGGTATTTCAGTTTTCCAATCTTCTTCTTAGAAACTGAACATCAGATCTATGAACTAATGCTCCTTTAGAGGTTTAATCAGCTTCAGTCTAGAGGTTAAAACACATTCCTGCTCAGTGCTCCTCTTTTTATGTATTTTAGGTTTCTTAAGAGAAATGAAAGATGGAGATGAAACTCCATTTAAATTACCTACACACTCTGACACATGAAGCCCTTCCTAGTGCTGCTTTTTAAGGCCCAATCTCTAACTGTGTTGGTCTATAGTGATATCTATATATGTGTCTGTGCAAGCCCCAGAGTGTGGTCAGTGGAAATTAATAATCACAGACCACCCATGAAAATGCTGAATTGCTTTGGAGTTAATACCAAATTTTCAGGGCTCCTGCTGGTGTATTTCCATTCAGTGATTATTCCTCATTTTAAGGTCGGTCTTACTCCATTGATATATATCTCACTGATACTGGATGGTGGTAAACAAATCAGAGGTGCATGTCTTTATGGAGGTCTCAGATTATTGCGTCCATTAGTGCAATGTATGATCTCAAAAGGTTGAATGGGATATCTGACAAGATGTGCTCTCCATAAAAACATGCTCACTGGCAGCAATTATCTTCCTATCTCTGAGTTCTGTATCAACTCAATCCCCTTTTGGTGTTCCAGTGTTTTACCAAAAAATGGTGTCACTTATCAGCCTGCAATTACCTGCATCATACATCTTGCCCTTTGTTGGCACTGTCAAATTATTAGCATTCTTTCAATCTTCTCACATTTCTTCATTATTAAAATATTTATTAAAAATACACCTTATCAGGCTGGATATATATTCAGCAGCTCTTCTAGGAATCTGTGCCTCACAATATTTTTTTGTTTTTAAAGTGTTTATAGCTAGTTGATACCAATGAGCACCTTCCATGACCATAAACTTCATCCAGTATGGATTTTTATGGATCACAGTCTGATATTTGTCCAGGAGTTGTGTATTGCAATCTTTCTCTTCATTTGTTACCTTAATTTTGACCCAGCTGGCTGTTTAATGAAGTTACTCTCTTTCTTTACATATGGTTTTGTGCTCTTTTCTCAAATGATAAACATCTTTCCAAGTAGTTTGATTCATTTACTTTTTGCTTTGTAGTTTTGCTTTCCAATCACTTCAGCTTAGTTTTTTCCTCTGGGAAAGGAGATGGCTTGAAGCAATATGTTTGGAAGACCAAGTGTGTCACTCTAAACAAGCTTTTTCACCAATTTTAAACTTATTTAGACCATTGGAGTGGTGGCAGTACTTGTAAAGAAGAAATTGCGTGTGTTTTTAAAAATAGATGCAAGTCAATGTTAATCTGGGGCTGGTGGAAGTAGGGGTAGTGGTTTAAGCGTGAAATAAGAGGATCAAGAAATTTTCAAGAGCAGTCTTCAAATGATATTATTGTAATATTTTCCATGACTTTCAAAAGGCAGAAAATATTGTTTTCAAGAGTGCTTTGTGCAGTAGCCGAGATTTTGTGTCTGGCTTATTTTAGTGGGGCTGTTTTCAGAGATGAATGCCTATCGTGGCATTAATTAGTTTTAATAGTAATAATAATAATAATAATAATAATAATAATAATAACAACTCTTGTTTGCAGTGCTGCTGCATGTCTGTGGGTGACAGTAAATCCTTGTGTCTTCACCTGCCTTCAACATTAATATGAGATACAAATGATTGTTTGTAATAAAAATAAATAACCCATTAGATAGCTTCCAGAGGATGTGCAGCTCATTTTAGTTACTGGCTTTGGTTAATGAAATAAAATTGACAAAGAAAAGCCCAGGAAAGATTTATTGTTACATAAATCTTAGGTATGTTTTGTGCATCCTTGGAACAACAGATCTTTAGACATTAGCTTTAAATAGATTTACAGGAGTCAAAGGTCATAGTTCCTGAAAACAGAGGAAACTATGCATAGAGATTGTGTTTATTTTCAGTCTCTTAAAAAAATCAAATGAAACCATTCCGTGTATAAAGCAGAAGAACTTTGTTATGAGTAGCAAAACCAAGGACTGTGGATATTTTCATCTCCCTGGTTACCATGTGTAACAAAAACAGATGTAGAAAAACTTGTTTTTTTTTTTTTTTTTTGGTCATCATTACTTGCTGTAACAGATTTTTTAAATATACATATATATCTATCTATATATTGCAGTTTGTTTAAGTAAATGCAGTAATTCTCTGGAACCATCTGCCTGTAGAGCAGGCACCAGAAAACCCCACAGCAGTTTGGAAGAGAAGGCAATATGCAGTGGCCTTTGAGGAGGGAATCTGGTAACAGATCTGTACCACCTCCATGAATGAGTGACGTTTTTAATTATATGGTTTTAGTGCAGGATAGACTAAGATAGATTTACAGGAGAGAAGAAAACCCAGCACTGAGACATTTTTCCACAGACTGAATGCCAGCAGTTTAATTCTAAATAACCCATTTCTAAATTATAAACTGTTTTAAAGGAAGATTATTTTCCTGAATTGTTGAATACCAAATGTCATCCTTATTTAAAGCTGAAGCAGAGAATGATTCAGATCCCCTTTCTGACTAGAGTGTTCATAGCTGTGGCCTCCTCTGGACAGGGTACACAGCAGAGCCTGGGTCACTGCTACTTGCCTGGTGATTTCAGTGTTTTTCCATACAGCACTATCCAGGATCACATTTATCCTTCCCATTTGTTTTAATCTAAATCCTGATCTCTACACCAAGTACCACTTTACAGGGCTTTTCCAGCTTTGTTTTTTGGTTAAATCAGTTTGTAGTCCTGCATTTACTGTGGAGAAAAGTTTTGGTGCCTCTTAGGGATCTGCCCTTCATGGTGAATCATAAAGCTGCTGTTCATCACGCTTATGAATCAAACGGAGCATTCCCTTCTTTTCCCTGCTACCCAACAGTGGCTGGTCATGTCACTAACCAGCCATGGGACTGTCTGTGGGCTTTGATCTTAGCTTCCCTGGGAATCTTTGAACAGTCTAACTCTTTTATCTGAGAGACTGAGAAACTGGGTCATGTGGCTCCCATTTGGGTGTCAATTACTGTATCTGTGGGTCGAAAACTTGTGAAGTAATGAGTCCCTCCCACCAAACAGTTGCTTTTGGGAGAATATTGGTGCATAACCTAGGGTACTAATGCATTTATTTGTTTGGGGTTCTTATCAGGGCTAGCTGCTTAATTACACTGTAAAGCTAAATCACACCGAATCAACAACACTGGGGTTGCTGCAGTTGCTCAACTTGGTTTGGAATACACTGGTGAATGGAAATGTCTAGGTCCTCTGAATACACTGAGTATTAAAGGAGGCTGAAATACCCAGAGATTGTAACAGGCACTGGGGAAAGCACAAATGAAAGGAGCACAAATAGAAAGAGAACTATTCAGAGTGTTCATAATTTGTGTTCCAATAATAGTAGAAACACACAAATCTTTCTGGTTCTAGCTTGGGGATCACAGAAAATGCAGTGGTTCACAGAGAGGTCTGGAAAACAAGCCTTCCAAAAAGCTTATGCTTGGCACTTCTGCTGCTTAGGCATTTGGAATCATGCAGTTTTCTTTCATGGACGCATAATAATGACTGGAACTCCTACCAGAAAAATCATGCATACTACTACTTCAAGGGAAGTGTTCACAGGTTCTTTGCATGGGTTAATTTTAATCATCCAAGTCAGATGCTGGTTTAGAGACTTCATTTCCCAGGCTTCCTGGCTATCCAACAGGCTAACAAAGAAAGAGGCTGACATCGCTAACAAAAATGGCCTGTGCTTTCCTGCATTCATATCTTTCCAGATTTTTGCCAGTGTCTCCTTCAAGCTTCAATTAGGACAGTTTTGCACAGTATATCAAGCGTAATGTGCAGTTGATCTTTAGGACCAAAATATTTCAGCACAATTAGTCTTTTAAAAGAATATATTCTGAAGCATCTTTCTCTGAATTTTCCTTTTATTTTACTCTCTCTCTCATGCTTCTTGAAGTAATTTACGAGATCTCTGCCCCAAAAACTGGCTGTAGGGTCCTTTTGGACAGTGGGCTTCCTTAGAGGCACAAGTCAGTGCTGTTTGTGCTCAGCCAGCAATGTCACACTGTTATCTGTCTGAGTGCTCTGAGTTTTTATTGTCAAGGTTATTATATTGGCCGCGTTCATCTCTGGATCAGTCAGGAGCCAGCACTGTCCTGTAAGCAGGAGGTCTCCTCGCAGCTAGCAATGCTGTCAATTGTGCTTTGTGATGAAGAAAAACCTTTGCTTTTGTAGCATGCCCACCAGTTCCCAGCTCTTACCCATTCCTAGGAGTGAGGTCTCTTGGCAATGCAGTAAAGTGAGGGCAGGGGGCAGCTGCTGGGCATTGTGGAGAGTGTTTAAAGCACTGTACAAAGCCAGATTTAGCTGCTCTCTGGCAGTCTAAGCTGACCCTATAGGTATATGCAGGGCACATTCATAAAGAACAAAAGGTCAAACAGTCAAAGACTCAGAATAACCAGCCAACTAAATGAATGGAAAAAAAATACTGCTTCCTTTTTCCCCCTTCACTTGGGGATTGGATATTTGCCACCAAGCTTCAGACATAATTAAAGCAGGGGCCTTGTTCACAGCAGGTACAGCAGAATACCTTCTTCCATAGCTGCTCCACTACAATACCACTGTTTTTCTTGCATCAGAATGATTATTTTGTTCATATGCTTCTCTGGGGCATAGCTCTTCCTATACTTTGTGGAGAACCCCAGGATTCCAGTACCTTTCTCTTCCGTACTTCCTTCCTTCCAGGCTATGCTTTCACAAAGGGTGGAGGAGAACCTCCCAGATTAACAAGAAAGCTCTGAAAGCTGTGGTTCCACAGACAAAGTAAATGGGAATGATGTCAAGGGCTGAGTTAATCACGCTACAGTTTTGCTTTTGGGAGACAGTGCAAAGTCTGTGTGGTAGAGAGGGATGATATCTGCCCTGTGCCCAAACATGCCCTGGATTGTGAGAACAATGAAGATGAGAGTAGCTGTTCCTCTGCAGACAGATTTAATCACTCCCTGTGTATAGTGTAGCTATTGGATGTCACATTTCCACTTGAATCTCTCTTGCAGAAGACCTCCAAATATGATGATGTAATGCAATAAGTAAAATACATAGATGAATATAAAATCAGTCACTCCAAATGATATTTTTTCCCCTGTAGTGCAGTTTGTCTGTGTCTTATGTGGGAGAGATATACCATCCTGAAAAGGTCCTGAGGATTTTCTACAGAAAGTTTCAGAAAATTGTGTTTCAGATAGAAAAGTCTGTGTGGATGGTAATGGAATGGTTACATTTGTACTTCTGTTTTATGCATAGACCCTGGGGTCCATTTCCTTAAAAAGCTACCTCACAATGCTGCTCTTTTGTGAAAATCAGAGCTAAATTTTAAGGAATCCACTCTGAACTGGCTCAGTTGAGCATAGTAGACTGAAGTATATTTTGCTGTTTATAAATCCAGCTGGTTTCCAAATGTTCTGGGGTCTAGTTTAGCCTTCTAATACAATTATGAAAAAAAGGTCAGGCTAAATGTCAGGTGTTGACAAAGTACTGATTGTTTCCACTTTGCAGGCTTCATAAATGTCAAGAGAAAAGAACTCTGCTGTCTTGCCTTATTAGAAAAGAATTTAGTGAATGTAATGCGTCTGAAGAGTATTAGTGTGGCAGCACAGCAGTCTGAGTCTCCTTCCATATCAGGTAGCCCATGGAGGAATGAATGGATAGACATGTTTCTCCATTTTGACTTTATGTTGTCTCTCCAAAGTCTCTCAGAGAAGTTGGATATGCAACTCAGAATCTTTCATTCTCAATTTTAGCCTTTCAAATTTTAGCCTTTCTGCAGAAGTTGATTGCTATTTTTTTCCCTCTCATTATAGTATGTTTTTTCTTTAATTTTCTTTAATTCTTGAAAGCTCATCTCCAGAACTTCTTTCCCATGTGATTACAATCACCACCATCCTGCTCTCTGCTTTTTCTACTAATTCATACCCATAGTAACAAGATACCAGCTCCTAGTAAGAATATCTCTGATCATACTCATCAGTCATTAGGTTGTATCCAAGTAATACTTGGAGATTCAGAACTCTTGACTGTCTGATGGTCCTGACAGGTAGTAAGATGGATTTTGAGGAAAGCAAAGTACGGCACAGTAACTATTCTGGAAAATTTCAATACGTTGTAATGGTGTGATACTTTTGAATTTAACTGAATTGGAGCATTATTTATTCATTCAGAGCCCAATGAAGGGATAAGAGAGCATTTCTTGAGAGCTGTAGGTGAGGCTCGGAGGGCTACAACAACATCATTGCAACCAAATATCATCTCCTGAGTGTTCAGGAAACTGCAGGGGTAAAAAGGACTATAAACCGAAGAAGTGTACAAAGAGCTGCAGTGATATATTTTGGGCTCTACCCAGCTCCCGAGTGGTGTTGTGTGAGACATTTGCCTCCAAGATATTCCTATTGGATTGGGATATGGGAATTCTGTGCTCTTATGGAGAGTAAGTTGGAAGCTGTGTTTATAGAGAATGGAGTATGATTCTCAGGATTAGCTGGGGATATTTGTAGGTGAGATGCTACTAAGTAATGGCCCTGACCTGTGAGTGTCATGTTCTTTCCTATCCTGCTTGAAGACAACTAGGAATTAAAATTACTGCTGAGAATAATTGTGTGAATATTTGTGAGATTCTAGTTTTGACATGAAGTATCAGCACACACAGTCTGGCGCTGTCCTCTTCAGGTCAGTGGGGACTTTGAGGTGACAGTATTTATAAATAAACATGAGATAATGACAGTATTTATAAAAACTCAGTATTTATACACACTCAGGTTTATCCTGAAAACTGTAAGAGACAATTTTAAAAACAGTTTATTTAAAAGCAAAATAGTATTGGGGTAAAACAGAATGGTTATGTCATTATGAATTAACAAAAAATACCTCATTTGCCTTCTGACGTATTCTGCTTAAATTTTGGGCAGAAGAAGAGTAGGCAAAATGCTTTTATTCTGGCAGAAAGCTGTGTCTGCATTTTAAAGATGCACATTTAAGGCAGCTACGAGGGCTATTACAGTCACTCTTCCTGGGTCTGTAATAATGTGTTAGTCCTTTGTGTGACATCTTTGTGGAGCATGGCACACCAAGGGATGGACAGCACAGAGTGCTCTCCATCTAGGAAACGGTGGCTGCTTAGAACACAGGAATTTTTTTTCAGTGCCACTTGGGAGACTACAAAAGGCATTCATTTTAAAAGTAGACCAGGGAAATTACCACTACATTTATGTTAGAGGTTAACATTAGTGTTATTTCCTCTATTGCCTGGTTTTACAGAATGTTATGCCCCACTGCTTTTATTAGATTCAAGCAATGGATGAAATAAGTGTTACTAACCTCTAACACTTGCAGAAATTAGTCTTAAGGAAAGCAGAGACAAACCCAGGCAGTTCTTTTTCCCTGATTGTTGGTTGAGGTGCCGTAAAACTTTGCAGATTTAATAGTTATTTCACCATGTATCCATGAAGTAAAAAACGATGGGAAGCAAAATAAGAAAATAAAAGTCAGTAAAATGCTTGCGGCTTTTCTTAAGTAATTGAAAATTTACATAACATAGAACAATAGTGGATTTTTACTGAGCATGAGGTCACTTGAATTAAAGAAACACTAATGTGAGCCTCAACAGAAAATATTCACCGGCTATATTTAATTGACATCATATTTGGGAGCTGAAAACATTTTAGATGCTTTGCTTTGTGGTTGCACACAGGACCTCAAACAATGTTAGTTTAAACAACTCTGAGACCGTGTGCTTGGTATGGTCAGTGAATGGCTACAGCATCACCAGAAATAAGAGCTGAAGAGGTTCCCACGCTGCTCAGATTTAGCAGGAGTGCATATCCTGTCATCCTCAGACAGAGAAATCGCCAGAGGATGAAGAAATACGGCTGGATTTCCTGGGATATGAATTCCTGAGGGCACTTCCTAGGCTGCTCAGAAACCTCATATATTTCTGGCCACGGATGCACAGCACATTCTTCCTGCTCCTCACCTGAATAATTTAAATGATGATGTTTGTTACCACACTGTTCTAAAACTCATTTGTTGAATAATGGAAATGAGGGAAATTGAAGACTTAATTGTGCAGAGGTTGTAAAATTGTGTATATCCGAGGATTTTTCCGAGCCCAGTTGCCCTGTGATTTAAAATACAGCATTAAGGTATGAATACAATGGTGGATTGGCAAACTTTCCTGAATTTAAACTTAAGTTCTTCAATTTCAAGATGTTTTAACTGCAGATAAGATGACCTAAAATATTTGTCTGTTTTTGATTATTTTATTTCTAATGTGTCTTTTTCATGAGGCAGCACAGCCTTTGCCCTCCATCTCCTCCCCCATCAGGGCTGTTGATCAGGATGTAAATTTTAAACTTTTAGTTATATTCCACTTTCTTCCACCTGAGTTAAATGTGTATCTTAGAGCACTTTGAAATATACCATGTTTGATCAATATATTTAATTTCTTGATAATGTTTTTGTACAATGACCTGTGAAACAGTAGGGAGGGATGAAATGTTTTTGAGGGGGGTAAAAGTGTTGTTTTAAGGGAACAAGCATTGTCAGGAAGAAGTAGAAATAAGTGAACAGATGTAGCAGAGAATTTTAATATGTCAAACACACATACATGCACACCAAAAACTCAATTTCAAATTACTGGTGTTTTCTTCTAAAAATCTGATATAATCTGCCTTACAGAGGTATCCCAGTACTTGAAAATGTTGGAATTGGAACTGATTATCTCATCGATCTTCCCTATCTCTAATTACTACAAGTTTAATTTTATTCTATATTGGAACTTATTTAATGATCATAACTAAGTGCTGGTGATAAAGATAGGTGTCATTGCTTGAAATTTAAAATCTACATTACATCCATGCGGTAAAAAAAAGAAAGATAAAATAATGCTTTAAAAAATGACATTAAAGGTTCTGTGACTCTCTTGTAGTATAATTTCTGTAGGAGAGCATGCCCTTGAAACATCACTTCTATAAACACTTCTTTAATATTGCTGAAACTCAGGCAGTAAATACTGCGATTTTCTAAGCATTTAAAGTATTCAGTGACCCAACTAATTTACTTTCAGAACATTCAGGCTTTTACTCACTTTTAAACTATCTCTTCAATAGCTTAATTGAGTATTTTAAGCCAATAAATTACCCTTCAACATTTCTGTCTGGACGCTCAGTCAGTATCCAAAACAAGCTTGTCATTAATGAACACTTTCTCAAACAAAAGAGAGGAAGGCAGCAGATCTGAATTGTGGCCGTTGTTTGGTTCCCTTATTCTAAACACATTAGTACACTGTATTTCCCCACTTAGATAGGCTTTTGTACGGTGAGCATGTGACTGTTTAAATGTCCCAGCGGGGCACCCAGGGATTGCAAAAAGGGGGGAAAAAAAAATAAAAAAAAAAAAAAATAAAAGAAAGAAGAAGAAAATCGTTCGGAACAATTTGCATTAGTTCAAGGGCAATGTTAAGCATTTTACAGCTGGTTTATTACTATTCTTGTGCTGTTTAAACTGTCTTTCATGTCAGAAGTCCTTTCCTGCTTACAAATCATCAGGAAGAATTGCGGCCACCACGCTGTTCGCCTAAGCTCCTCCAGGGGTTCTGGCCCTTTGATCACAGATATCGTTTGCAATTGAGTTAAAAATAGGGAGCTGCTGAGATAAGCCGAGGCTCTGACGGGAGAGCAGCTTTCCTTTTTCTTCTGGACTTTGTTGGCTCTGGCTGTGCTCTGGGAACACGTAATCTTGGCACAGAGGGAGCGGTGTGGTGGCCTCAGGAGATGTGTTTGAAGGAGTCGGGGAGGTCATTAAAGCTCAGTCCCTTGTGAGCATGACCCAGCTTTGAGATGGGTTCAAAAACTGCCTTGTAAACTGGAGCCTGCCTACACAAAACCAGCAAATGTAAGCCTGCATCCCTCTTTGGGGCAGATTCAACTCAAATGCCAAGGTTTTGTCATCTCTCAGCTCTCCTGAATGAGGAGAAAACACTTTAAAACTGAAGTTCACTTCCTCCTTAATTCCTTTAAAATTGTCCAGGAACCCTGTGCCTGTTAAAGTTGATCAAAAATTCTGGCTGACCTTAGATCAAGTCTGAAGTAAGAGGCTCTTTTGTGGGGAAAAATCTCAAGAGCAGCGCATGTGCTTTTCTGCTGTAGGTGAAGACGGTTTTCTTAAACAGTCTGTGTGTGCAACCTGAAGAAGAAAGGACTGCAGTGCAACTGAGGTTCATACAACCTCCCTAAAGGAAAAAAATGCTATTTTTGTGTCATTGCCTTTTTAAGTTTGGTCCTCCTCTTGGAAACATCCAGGTTTCAGATAAAAGAGGTCTTTAATTTCAACTGTTTGGTTTTCTTTTTTTTTTGTCCTTAGAACAGATTCAAATCATGTAACACATAGCCCATGCGGAGACTCCACAGCTCACACACAGACGACCTTTATGAATATTATTTATCTGTTTGATTATTTTGCTTAGGAACCTAGGTCATGAACCAGAGGCCTGTTGGGCCAGATGTAAAAGCAGAAAAAAGAATAGTGGGAAAACAATTTCTTCAGGCTTTTTGTAACCAACAGTTGACATACAGGGAGAGGCAGAGCAGCTGTCACAGCACATCAGCAATCTTTTCAGCAGTTTTTAGCAGTCCTTGTGGCAAAAGAGATGTTTCAGAAGGGATTTGAATGTGGGTGCAGGAGTAGCTTTGCAACCATTTTTTTTGCAGACCTGAAGCTTGTATTTAATTTCATAGAGAAGAGGGAGACAGACAATGCATAGAAAATCACAGTGTTGTTACAGCTATGGTGTTTAAAGGATACTGTGGGGGAAAGATTAAAAGGGAGAAGCAGATTTTGTTAGTTTGGATAGACTTTTTTGGGAAAAAAACCCTCACAAGATCTTAAGGGCTTTTGTGTCTGGAAGGGCTTTTTTTTTTTTTTTTCAAAACAGCAATTGGTGTAATGGATGATGTTACTCTTCCCTTAAACTGTTTCTTGTTTATAGGGAGGGCTTCCATAGCCTTTCAAATCAGCTACAGATATGATTGTGCTGAATTTTGGGCTCACTTATGCACTGATCAGTAATGTTGTCTGATTAGAAGTAATAACTGCATGTTCTTGTTCTCCAAAATAAATGGGGGTAGTGGTACTTGCATCCGTGTTTTTTGTGGTATACAGTCACGGTAGCTGTGACCTGACTTAATTAAGTAATCTCATAAGAACATGGTATTTTATAAATCCAAGAAATTATGAAGTTGGAGAGGAAAGTAAATCAGGCCTGGGTTTTGTGTGCAGTTGTTCAGCCCTTACAGAGCTGTCCCAGTGTATACAAGATTAATGGGCCCAAAACTTTAACTGCAAGTTTTGCATTTGGAAGTATTTTAGTCATATAAATACTACTGATAGTAAAGAAAATAACTGGAATCTTTGTGGGGAAAAAGTTGGGGCTGTTTTTTTCTTTCTTTTTTCCCCTTAAAAAAAAAAAAAAGGGCAGGAAATATCAGTGATAATATCTCAGATTTGTAGCCACTGTGAAGGACAATTCTAGAGCTCTGCCTTATTTGTGCTTTATTGCCTCGCAGGCTGTTGAATGGACAGAAACTCTTTACAAAACTAATTTTCTCTATCACTTTTTATTTTTTAATTGCCTGACTATTGTTGACCCCAAAACACACCACAAGCCTGTCATTTCTTAAGATAGTGCATACTGAAAAAAAAATGCTGGTTCATAGTAATAACGTCTAATAATTGTTAGGAGGAAGAAATTCTACATTTCCAAACAAAATTCTCCAGTGAACAGAATGTGATCTATGTGCAAAGGTCCTTTGTGAAACTCAGATGGGAAACTAGTCTGGAGTCCTGAGAACAGAACTGAGGCAACTGCCATTGCAAAGGTGACACAGAAACATGTCAAACGTATAAGGAATATATAGACAACAATGTTTATTGCACTTTAACTCAAAACATCATATTGTAAGTGGTCATAACAAGTCACCACAATTGTATATTGTTGGCAATGTTAGAGCATTCATTAGGCTGAGTTATCATCTGGCTGATGCTAATTATGCAGCTCATTTGCTAATTAGATGTGAATCCTTCTGGAACTTAAAATGGGGCTATTGCAATTTGTATTAGGAGGCCACTTGACTGTGATGTGAATCGTGGTTGCTTGTTCCTAAGACAAATGTAAGCATAATTTCTCCTTTCCCACTTTAAAAAGCTTTTCTTGAAGTTGGCCTGGCTCATAATTTACTGGTTAGTACCAGCACCTCCAGTGGAATGGCTTTAACATGATTAAACCCACCAGTTCCTAATTGTGTTTTATTTCATATCTACCCTATTTTTCCCCTTGTTCACTGTTTTTCTTAATTCAGTTTCTAGTATAGTGCAAAGTTATAGATAGTGACATCTATGGCAGAAATGACATTATCTCTCTGTAGAAGGGATAGCATAAAAACAATGTCCAGAACTGTTTTAAATGTCTTCCTGATGATCTGTGCCTTGGGGAGGGAAGATAGGGGAGGGATAGGAAAAAGCCTTTGAAGAGAATGGAAAATCCATTTGCACAGATGTCTGGAAAATCAGTTTCCTCCCAAGCTGTCTCAAGACTTTTGAAGAAATCATTATATTACCTTTTAATCCCCTAGTGCCAGCAGTTGCCTGTGTGACCAGACACTGCCAGCAATGGTCTGTGTGTGTCTGTCAGTCTTCCCTCAGTGTCCACATGTTAATTAGATTTGTTCCTGTGGAGAGGCACATTCATGTGCACATAGGCATATGCATTTTTTTCTTTTCAAAATTTGACAGACATCACGAGTTGCAGGTATTAATAGAACCTGTCAAACAGTATGGGACGGACATGATTTACTTCCTTTTTGGCACCCAGTGTATCCTGTTCCTATAGTGAGGAAGTACTATTGCAAAAATATTGGCATTTGCATTGCTTGCAGTTATCCATTCACCAAAAAACTGGGATACTCAGCTTTCCCGTCTTCTTGTTGCAGGAGAGTAGAAACTGAATGTTATTCCAGAATTTTTTTTTAATATTCATAGTGTTGTAATGTGGAGGACTGAGCTTTAAGGGAGTATTCTAGGTGCATAAGGAATAATCCTGTGTTTTGCACAAGTTTAGATATTAAATTGCTGTCAGCTAAAGGATTGATACGGTATTTAATGCTCTCAATACTACTATCAATTATCTACAGTTAAATCTGTATCCCTTATTCGCTCAGGTAACTGTACAGAAATTGAGAGGTTGCCCACCTAAGAATAACATAAAAAAATTTCCTCACGTTGTATAAATGATTGATTATTAAACCAGTAAGTTACTAATGTAAGGGTGATACTATGTAATTAATCTGATATCCCATGTAGACAATACTGTCTTTGTAACCTTAATACCGAGTACACAAATCCATGCAACTCTTTCAGTAACAAGGCTTTGCTTTAATTGCTAACGAAATCTGGAAAAGTTCTTGTTGAGGATGTGTCTTCATATAAAATGTTTTATTGGGCACCCTTGGGTAGGAAGTGGTGAGCCAGACTGATTGCTTAAGCCTCAGCCACTGAAATCATAATTGTGTGTGCTGGTGACCCTGGGATTAGGATAAGACAAAGAAAGTCCCTCTGTTTTTAAGGTCATGTTGGTGTTAAGATTTGTTGGAGGAGAGACTGTTTTCCCATTGCAAGAATGACATTCCCACCCCAGTTTTTCCTTCCCTCCTTAGTGATCTCTGTAAAGAACGATGCAGATTCTCTCTGAGCTTTGTTTCCCCTGCCACAGACAAAGATGAGGTGCCCGAAGCCAACCGCGTAACCTCTCAAAGCCACTTAAATGTGCACTGTCGCAAAGACGAGAGCAGACATGGGATAATTGGCTTTCTGCTGGTAGTGAGTAGAGCTGTGTTAAATGTGGGCCTGAGGGGAACCCCCTGTTTTGGGTTGTAGTTTATTATTAGGTGAGGAAATTACTGGACACCTCCAGCTGCCATTAATCAGCCGTGGAGTCTGACTGGAGCCAAGCGAGAGGCCTGTGGGTGGATGCCGCTGAATGGCAGGGAAATACAACGAGACAGAGACAAATGTTTTCCAGCTTAGCAGCACTAAACTCTGCCCTTTCACAGTCCTTAACATGCATGTTCAAATTGATTTAGTCTGTTTACCCCCTCAGCCTAACCATCCATTTCCATTGAAAACTGACAGTTTTATGTGTCGCTACCATGTTATTATGTGTTGCTGTGCTGCCAGTAGCGATAGTGTTTCAGAAGGACTCACTTCCAGACATAAAGGGAGAAGGGGGGGCGCGGGGCAGGGAGCCCAAGTCACTTAATTCCTTTTTACAGGGTGCAAAACATGTTGAGCATAACACCCGTTCTCTCCCTTTCTCTCATTCTTTTCTGTCTTCCTTTCTTCCCCCCCACTTTATTTACTTTTTCATTTATTTATTGATTTGAGTCAACACATGCCATGGAAAATCCTTAAATGAACTTACATGCTTGAGAAAGACATCTGTCAGGTGATGTAAGTGTCTGGCTTATTCCTCTTTCCTGTTTAGTTTACAAACATGCCATTCCTTCAGGGCTCTGGTATGTTGGCTGAGAGGGTGCCAGAGGTAGGTGCTGCTAAGGCAAGGAAAAGCTCAGGTAGGAAACCCAGCAGCTTCATCTGGCTCCTGGACATGCTCTAGTTCCATCACCACTGCTCTGCTGGGAGGTCAATGTTCTGATGTTGCAGGAAAAGCTGAAATTGTTTATTGTACACATTCCCAAAATGGGCATGTAGGGAGACAGAAAGGAGGAGTTGTTTTTCTGTTTTTGTGGGGGTTTTTTTGAGACAGAAAACATCAGCTCATTTTCTAAAAGCCTAATTTCAGGGTTTGATTCCATTAATACTTCTTGTGCTGGCTCATGCTTCGTTCCACAGTTTGAGGACTGAAAGTCCAGTGAGCAATGATTAAGGTACAGAGGGAGAGCCAAGATGTGGCTCTTTCTGTGTTTTGCCAGTTTTATACTGAAATAAAGGGAGGGGAAAAAAAGGAACTATGCTTATTGTTTGACTCAAAGGCAAGAAACAATAAAAAACTCCAAAGAAAGAGAAGTGGCTGACAGTGAATTTTGAGCATCTCAATGATTACAAGGGCATGTAGTGACAGGACAAGGGGGAATGGCTTCAAACTGAAAAAGAGTAGGTTTATATTAGGTGTTAGGAAGAAATTCTTCCATGTTGAAGCAGTGAGACATTGATACAGATTTCCCAGAGAAGTTGTGGATGTCCCATCCCTGGAACTGGGGCAACCTAGGACAGTGGACGATGTCCCTGCCCATGGCAGGGGGTGGAATGAGATGGGATTTCAGGTCTCTTCCAACCCAGGCCATTAAATGGCTCTGTGATCAGGCTTGTCCTCTGGGCTCATTTAGGTCAGTCTTATGAATTCCTGAGTTCAGAGTTTCAGTGCGTTCAGGTGGTTTTCCTTCTTCTACTGTTAATGATTTCTTGCTGCTTTTCCAACATTTTCTTTCCAGATGATGTCTATTTACTGTTTTTTTCTTTGTGTGTGAGCATATATAAAATACATTATATTTTTGGGGAGTAATTGCATCAAAGGTAGCCTGCACCATCCTCTGATGGAAGGTTGCCAGTCAATAAAGAGGATTATTTGGGCTTCCCTTGCATTGTCTGATTTTGTAAACTGCTTCAGTAATCATAATCGACAGTGCTATATATATGAATCGAAACAAAGCAGTTTTATTCACAGAAATCTCCTTTTGGGGGGGTAGGGAAGAAATGAAGGCAGGTGCTGGAGAGGCAGGTGCTATAAAAAAGATTTTGTTTTGATGGATACAGACATTCTCCACACCACATTTCTGTACTCTTTTCAAAAATGACATTTTTACTCTGCTCACCATTTGCATTATTGCACCTGTGGTTTAAGTGGGTTTTTCTGAATACTCTTTGCCTGAGGTCATATTCTGTCCATGGATAATGGAGGCACTGTTTACCAAACCTGGCTGTGTGGCCCTGGAGAAGAACACTGAGGAAGATGAGGATGTGGCCTGTGAAAGTTAAGGCCCTAATGCCATAAACACTGATGAGTAAGGTCAGGAAAAGCTCAGAGCTCCAGGGTTTGCCAGCTCCTTTCCCTGTGGTGGAACACCCATTATTCTCCTCCTCCTAAATGGCTACTTGGGAGATAACTTTGTGTGCCAGGACAGCCAGCAGTCCCTAATTCCCCCTTAAACTGGGCAGGCACAGTTACCATTCCCTCCCATCTTTTCTGGGGTCTGAACAAAGTCAAGTGAGAGCCTCTGTCCCATCTCTGCTTCCACTGGAATGTTGTCATGATACGCATTGAAAATAATTAGAATATTTTGTTCTTGATGAACATATGTAACACTTAGACTGATTGTTCATATAATGGCCAAACATCATTGTTGTTTCACAACTGAAGTTAAAAAAAATGATTATGTATATATACATGTGCGTGTATATATATATATATATCTATATATGTACATATACACACTTGTGTTTCGAAAGAATGTGCCTGTCTAGTAATATATGAAGAGATCCTGCACTATTTAAAGATATAAATTGTTCCTGTAAACATAGCTAAAGATTTATTTTCAATTGGTTTCTAGTCAGAAGGATATGATAATGCTTAATATGCCAGCTGTGGAGTCTACAAAAATTTGCCCACATGCTGAGATTTAAGTATGTGAGCTGAAAAAATCATACTATAGGAACAGTTTAATTTAATTTCATCTAAATGTGTTTCATCACATTTAATTTAAAAGGTGCCTTTTCTTAAGTGGGAAAGTTAAGCGAAGTGTCACCACCATTTTCCAACATAACAGCAGAAATGGAATATATCAAAGGCAGTAGTTATCACTGTTTTGCTAAATGCTCAGTGCCCAGGAAAATGAAATCAGGGCCTTTCCTTAACTTTCCCATACCTTCAGCTTCATCCTGCGAACACACAGGTAACTGCATGCTATCATGTTAGAAATAAGTGTCTCTTAATCCAATGTAAACCTGATTTTTGATGACTTAGAAGTAAAATTGCTTTAGCCAGTGAATTTTAAACAGCTGTTCTATACATCCTTTTCATTCAGCTGTTTTTTCCTTCTGGAGGTACTTAAATAATATCTTGAGGGTGTTTCCTCTTAATGAGGTAATAATACCCATATCCTGGGCTAAATAAACTTGAGGCCAAAGGCCTAGGTGTTTATTAGCAGAGGATGTGGTTATTAAGAAATTTAACAGGAAGCACCCTCGAGTTATTATTTTACTGACATTTCTAATGATTATGCGTTTGAGAAATAATTGGTTGAAAAATAATACTTATACTTTTAAGAGGGCAGGTGAAGGAGAAGATAATTTATAGGTCTGCTCCTGGCAAGCAAAGATTCTGTCAGTCTGGTACCTTCCCAAGTGGGTAGTGATACCAGAGGGAAGAGGATCTGTTGTTGCCTTGGGCACCTGAGGTCAGCATTAATGCAAGAAAGCCCGTGGAAGTTCTGCTTTTCATTTCAAAGGGTTGGACTGTGCATCCTTTTAAGAGACTGCTGTTATTTGTCAACAACAGAGGTAGAAAAAGCACATGAATTTGTGAAGCTTGCCTGTTGTTAGCTCTAATAAGTGACAGTTCGTATCCTAATCCTCTTTAGTAAGGGAGTTTTGCCCCCAAAGGAGCAATAATAATGAGCTTAGCGCTGAGAAAAACTGGTTCTCATCTCTGGATCCTAACTGGTTTTGCAGAGATGGACGGGGGACAAAGGCAACTTAAAGAGCATGCCAAGATCCTGTCATAAGTAAAGAGCACTTTGGAGAAGACTCTGAACTCTCGGTCTGGTGTTCCAGTTGTGTTGCTTCCTCTGCCTCGTAATACCTCCGTCCTGCAAATATTTGTGCTGCATGAGTAGATTCCGGGGCCAGGCTCCTGCCACCGTGGATAGTGTTTCATTTACAGCGCGTTCCACTCCGTGTGCTGCAAATGCTGGCAGGGTGCAAATGTTCTGATGAGAATGTGCAAAGTGCTCCCGAACTCAGAGCTGAGCACAGATGTAGGTGCTCGTGGGGCTGGCTGCTGAGATAGATCAGATTATACTGTTTTAGCTTCACTCATATAAAATCAACTCCTGTATAAAATTTCCCTTTATTACTACAGAACAGGAACTTAGTGAATTTAAACCTACCAAAAAAAAAAAAAAAAAAAAAGGTTGATTTAGGGAGCTTACAAGTCTTCACTTTTCTTTATAGCAAAGTATTTTTGGGGTAAGGAGCATATGTGAGCCGAAAATTTTACAAATCTTGACACAGCCTATGAAAAATACAGCAGTGACTAAGAGCTGTGCTGACAGCTTGTTTTAAGTTGAATATAGGATGCAAAGTTCCCCATGTCAGAACAAAAACAAAAACACAATGGCTACTTATGTTTTGCCTACAATTAACAGAACAAACATCTTAATAGGCAGAGAAGACACAAACAGATGTTCTAATTGCACATCTGTGTGAAACAGATATCTGCTAGTTCCACTGTATCTTGACCTCTGCACCTTGGGAAGTTGAAGTCCCACAGGATTTGAGTGATTTATTGATCTGGATGCAATGAATATTGCAGAAACAAGCTGCATTTCTAGGAAGTTAAATACATCCTCATTCTGTGTAGCACTAATTCATGTTTGAAGAGAATTCACTCTCCGCTTTAATCAGAGTGGAGATATCAATGTTGTTCACCATATCTTTGAATAAGTGGGAGGAAAGATCAAATATGCAGAGGATGTGATTTTGGTCAACAGGATGAATGTGGAAATAAGGAACTTGGTTCTAGTAGCTAAATATTTCTCTTTAGGCTTCTGAAAAGGATTTTGTGAGATGGACCAAGGAAAAGCCGATGGCAACACCCCCCTTTTTTAGCAAGCTAAAAAACTCCTCATGCCTTACACTGAAGATGAATTTTGTTTCACAATTCACTATTCAGAAACTAGAAAAAACCCTTTCAAAATATGTATGAAGCTTTTTCATAAGTGAAAATTTATATTGACAGTTTTTCTTGACATTTCAGGAATAGCAAATAATGAGTAACAAGTGGCTTTAGGACCAGCTGTAACATAGAAGACTGCAAAATAAATCCTTACCTCTATACTGGGAAACTGAACATATTAGGTTTGCATTATTTTTTAAATACCATTTTTGCTTCTTTTGGAATATTTGATTACACTGGTTTTGTTAATTGTATCTTTGGCAAGCACTCACTGGTGTGTGGTGCTCTGAGTGTTGTAGCAGCTCCATTGAAGTCAGTATTTCTGTCAGACATGTGAAGACTCCAGTCCCAAGCCCACTGCTGGTTTTTATCATTATGTTTTCTACCAAGCTGCCTCTTGTTCCTGCCAATAACAGTTACACTGTGCTCAACCGAGGTACAGCAAATCTCTGTGCTTTAAAATGCCCTCGTTTTACTATCCAGCTGTCTGAAATTGGCACAGAGGATTAAACAAATGACATTGCAGCTTGATTTGTTCAACCTGTTTTGTGAGGTTTGTTGGTTTTATTTGTTTTGGTTTTTTTCATAAGTGTCAAACATACCTGAAGTTTATTTTGCTAAAGGAAGGCACCAAATCCATTACCATATACTGTGGTAATGTATGTAAAATACAAAGGATATTGAGGAAGGCACCAAATCTATTGCTAGATACCGTGGTAATGTATGCAAAATACAAAGCAAATATACAAAATCATTAAGAAGACACATAATCATGCATATATAATGTGTATAATTCTCTGTCCAAAGGATGGCTCCATTAATGACAGGCGTATTACATAGCACAGCATTTTCTCTTCAATATTAATTTTATGTAATTTTTGTACCTCCTTTTTATGTCACCATGTCTTATTTTGATTTTTTTTTTCTATGACGCTTTACGGGTTTTGAAGTATTTTGTGGCACACAGAAATGCTTGAATTAAGAGGCAAATCTTTCACATGTATTTGTGGTGCTAACATCTGGATTCTAAGTTTCTATTTATCTTTTATTAAGGTATGTATACTTTACATACATACGTGCCCTATGGTATGAGGGCATCATCGTCCAGGTGTTTTCAGTTAACTATTTGGTATACAGCAAACACGTCTTGCATGCTGTGTATTGTGTCTGTGCTTTATGTGGAGCAATTGAAAGACAGTATTTACTGAGGAAATACTTTAAGAGTTCATATATATGATTTTAAAAGCCCAATTTCCCTTTCCTTAGAGGTGATTTATATATAAATGTCAAATTTCAAATATATGGCTCCCAAAAAGGCAGCCACAGAGCACAAGACTGTGGTCCTAACACAACTCCAGTGTCAAAGAAAGGCTGTATTTTAGGGCTCTGATGCCATTGTCATGAAATATGGCTTGATTTTGGTAAGACCAGGTCCAGGATTACTTAAGATGATTGTACTTTTCAGTGTACAACAGTTTAAAAGGCCAACAGCCTTTTTTTAATGTACCATTTATTCTGAGCAGTGAGATGATCTTTTTGTCTGTAGGTGTGAGGGAAAACAAACAGTTATTCTGAGTTTGTGAGACAAAAATGATGCGCAGACTGAATTTCACCCCATGTGGGCATTGACAGTGCGAGGAGCTTGCTGTAAACACAGTGCAAATCTTATGCTACTCTGCATTCTTAGAGATAATTTTTGCAGCCTAGCAAGGACAAGGATATTCACTGAAACTTGTACTAATGAAATGGTGGAAATCAGATGCAGTGAAAATCAAACCTCTTCATTACTGTGGTCGGCAAGAATCTGTAACTGGTCACTACTTGACAGCTCTTAAGATCCTCAAAAAATAACAGTAAGATTGATCTTGTAGTAAAAGATACAAGACAATTTATAGGGGCATTAAAGAAAAAAATTAAATGTCTTCAATTTATGTAGTCTGGAAAAGGCACAAGAGATAATGTCAACTTTAATTACTGTTTTCTTCTGAACACAGGGAATAGGCCAAAGGGCATGAATGGAAATTAAAGAAGAATGGAAAACAGATGGTAGGAAGCATGCTACAGGAACTGGAATACAGGCAGCACCATACATAGTTTACCAAAAAAGAAAAGGGGCCTTACGAGTTATTTTGTCCCATTTTAAACATCATCATCTTATGATCTGTTTCACAACAACATTATTACTAAATGAAGGCCCCGTTGGTAGTAACCGCTGTAGTCTTGCCAGGATTTAAAATTCTTCCTTCTCCAGCGTTACAAGACATCTTTGAAATATAGGTCAAGCAAAATTGGATGCTGAAAGATAGCTGCATAAATTAATAGCCTGACATATAAAAGAGCTGGTCACCAAAACCATCATATATTTCAGGAGATACTGGTTGAATACTTACCATTTCAGAAAAGGTTGACATTGATTTAAATGCTCCAGCATGGGATTAGAAGCCTAATTTTAGTAAGCACCTTCAAATAAATCATGTCAATATTTATGATAACATATTGCAAAGTGCTGTTGCTTTCATCTGGATAGGAAATCTTTTAGTCCAGGCAGAATTTCTTTCACTTTACAGCAGACTTCTCAAAGCTGAAGGAGCTGATTAGGAAATGGTGCTGACTTGCAGCAGGGAGGTTTCAAATTTGAAATCAGAAAGACTTTAAGTCACCCTAAACCAAAGACTGGAGAAACACAAACACGGAGTGGTAGTCCTGGCAGTTAATCCTAGAATTCATGTTTGGTTTTGAAATTAATATTTTCCCCTCCAATCCTGCCCCATGAGGTTTCTGTGTTATGGAACATCATGGCAGTTTTCAGAATGGCCTTCGTAGGATAGGCTGTTTCAAAGGAGAGGGGAAAAAAGGCTGAGTGGTTACTTGCAAGCATGTTAACATAAGCTCAGTCATCCCTAGGCTTCCAGCACCATGAGGGGAGAAGGTAATGAGGTCATGGGTTGTTTTTTTTAGGTTCTGAAGACTGACTTTGAGAACTGAGGAAAAGTAAATAAAGGATTATTTATTAAATGAAGAAAGGATTACCCATTACTGGATAAATCTTGCTTGCCTTACGAGTACAAACAGTTCTCATTGACTATGAACAAGTCAAATACTTACACAAGGCATTTATGACTTTTATGTAACCTTATAAAACCACATATATTATTCTGTGTCCTGGACTTAAACAGCATGCAGAAATTAGCCAGTTAGGTGTATAGTGAAAAAAAGCAACCTCATTTTTACTACAGATCCCTCCAAAGACTGAATTTAACAAGAAAATGTCTTATCCATATGACCATGAGGCAAATTTATCCAGAAAAAATATCCAGGCAAATAAGCAAGTCTCACTGGAGAGTCTCAGTTGCTGTGAGAGACTGGGAAAAGGGAAAAGGCTGGGAAAAGGAAAGGAGGAGGATGCGAAGCATGAAAACGTTAGGAAGGTATTTAAATGGAAAGCTTCTCGTCCTCCTGCACATTCCTGAGAGTCTCTCAGAACATGGGCAGGGCTATCCCTGGGACACTCCTTGCTGGATAACGGTAACCTTTATTATGAGATGCTGCAGATTAATTTCAGAGTCATTTACTTCTGGACCACCAGCTGTAGTTACTCAAGGCAGATTAACCAGAACATGATTAGTTTCAGCCCCTACCCAGCAGCATTAGCTAAATACCAAGTTACACAGGGTGCCAGCACAGTGTTAGCTGCTAACTTGGTGACTGCATGGCATTTGGGTGTCCTGCTCCTGCCTCAGCTTCTCTGGCAGCTGTACATGACATGTTTGTATTCAGTGACCACTTGTGCCTCAATATGTGGCACCTGGGGACATGGCTTAGTGCTGGACTTGGCAGTGCTGTGGGTTAACAGTTGGACTCTATGGTCTGAGAGGTCTTTTCCAGCCTAAATGATTCTATGTCTGGTATTAAGTCACTTGGCAGTTTGTGCAGCCTTTAGCTGATGTTATACTCCGTACACTAGATACAAAAACTTTTCTCATCATCTTTCGTCCTCATTGATTCAGTTGGAAATCACCCTGCTGTATGTTTCCCATAGTTTATCTCAGGAATGTGTAGATAATGACCTCTCATTAAAAGAGAAGGAAACATTCAGCCTCCTATTTTGATTTTATTTGGAAGAACAGCTGAGTCCAAAAGGAAGATTTGGATGTTTTCCCCTCTTTCTTTGAAAAGTCAGCTACAGAAATTGAGGAGAGCAGACTTGAATCACCACTGGACAAGTGCTTTCAGTGCTGCTCTGGAGTAATTCACAGACATTCTTCTCCCTGTGGTGAAATGTTTTGAAATCCCTTCTTTTTTCATCTGAATGGCAAATGCCAAAACCTCAGTGTTTTTCGTGAGGAATTTTTGTCCTCTGGCCAGCTCAGTTAGCTTCTCAGCAAGAACTGGGAAGTTAAGTCTATGGCAAAGGGAGGATTTCCACATTCATGGGGAAGCAGCAGCTGCTTTCAGTCATCTGACCTCCTGTAGCACTGAGATATCAGGTATTAGAATCATGACACTATACAGAAAGTTATCAAATCAACTAATTCCTTAGGGATTTGACCATTATCTCTAATTTTTCTCTGAAGATGATTTAGTTAGGCTTAGACATTCATCATGCAATTTAAGTTCATGCTAGGAAATTTCACAGCAGCTATCACGTACTCCATGCTAACATTGAAAAAAAAAGAAAAAAGAAAAAAAAAGGCCAAATTATGCATTCTCTCAATTCCATGCTGAAGAGTATTTCCTTTCTTAATCAGAATACATATTGCTATGGTCTAACCTGTCAGCCATAATCTGAGTTCTGTCTTCAGCTTGACCTATGCCTGTGTTGTACCTTTTGCTGGTTCTGTTTCACATTAACTGAATGATAGGGCAGTTTTTATCCAACTAAAATATTTGACTGGGCTTTTCCTCGTGTCTTGTGCATGACAACTACAGTCTTCCCTTGAGCAGCTTCCCCAGAGTGTGGTTGCCAAAATTGCACTCCTGGAATGTATTTTTGAGTACCTCTCCTTTCCCTCAATATCGTTCTTGTGCTCAGTCTGAAGGCCCTTCCTTCCCCCTCTGCTGCTCAGTCTCATGATATCTCCATCCAGTCTATCAATCCCTACTGGCAATCTCATTTTTTCCAACAAGCTCATCTCAGCTATCCAGGGGGAATGGCAATTCCATATTCCTCAATGCTCTCCTCTTCATTAATGTGTTACCAGTCCCTCTGCTGGGGAAGGGTGATGATGTGCATGTGAGTTCAAGATGGTTTCACCATTTTTCCGGTTCTTTTCTCTGGCAGATATTGCTTTTCTCCCACAGCTCCTCTTCCTGTGAAGAAGTTGGGAGTGAGTTAAGAGCTTTGCCATACCCACACCAATTGAATGTGAATTCAGCCACAGCTCAGGATTAGGGGTGTCCTATCAGGAAGATTTCCTGGAGTCCTGAAATATTCCACAGAAACAAGAAAAGTGTTTTTTACTCTTCAACTCTTTACAGACTGTAAGGACTGGATATTCAGCTTGGTACTTCAGGCTCTGCAGGTTTGGGTCTCAAGTAGTGTGGATTATTTGACGCAGTTTGAGGCCACAACTTTAGCTGCAATTCAGAACATGAAAACCACTTTCTACTGGATTCCTGTATTTTTGACTTCATCACTTGAATTACAATGATTTCTTGTTGTGCTCGAGCAGAGTCCACAAACTCCACAATTTACTGTTTCCTGCAACAGTCTGACACAGTCCCCTGTGGGAGAAAAATAAGTTAAATAGAGAACTTTTTCCTGTTAAAGAATTATATTGATCTTGCAGATGCGGAATTGACTTACAGTGTTTTTTCTTAGAGCACTTGGCTGCAGATTTGCTTAAGAGTAAATATAAGAGCCCTATCATCTTCTTTCCCCTTAAGCCTGAGCATTATAATCTGTCAGTCAGTGTAATGCAGTTTTTCTTTTAAAGATGAGATTAAATAATATGAAACAGCTCTTCAGTGTTCACTACATTTTGTGATTTCCCAACTATAACTATCTAATTTCTCTCCAAAATCTGTGGTCTATATGCTGCCTGAATTTCAAGTACAATATATAGAAAATATAAATATTTAAATTTGAGATATGGTTTACACTGTTCTTTCCTGGAGTGTTTTTCCTTGTTTCAAAAACCACAAGAGTGCAGCTCAAGTAGCCTATTCGAGAGAGAAAATTCATCATGTGCCTACTCCAAGGCTCTTGTGTTGTTTAAGGGCTAGCTAGACTGTGGTAAATAATCCACAGACCCTCACAGGAGGCAATGCTGGCTCACATTCTTTCTGGAAGAGCACAGGCTTGCATCTTTTGGTATCCTCCTCCTTTTACCCCTTTTCTCTGAGATGGGAATGAAGAGGTTCTTTCATCTCTGGATCCTTTTGTGATGTTTATTTGACACAGACCTTTATAGGGCGATTTCAGTTTGACTGGGCCTCATGAAGTTGGTTTCCACATTCTGCTACAATATGTTCTTCCCTGCAGACTGTAACCTGAGTTTCCAAAATGAGGAGGGCTTTTGGCGTGTGGAGAGTGAATGTGTCTCCTTTACATCAGAATATATACGAAGAAATCGATATAGATGTACATAAATATATGTAAATGATATGCAAAGAGTATGTGACCACCGGCTGGACCTCAGCCAGGGAACAGGCAGTGGTTTTCCTCCCTGGGGACAACCTTGTGGATATCATCAGACGTGCATACCAGTGCTAAGGTGATTTTATACTACGGGCAGTTTTGTGAAAACATATCAAAACCAAGTAACCTTTGCTTTTGTTCTGCAGAGTTCCTGTGACTGACAATGACCCTGACAGGCAACCAGTGTTTCCACAGAAACTATGTTTAGAGCAAATTATGTTAACTCCACTTAGTAATTAAAGAGGGAAAAAATGTTAATTTCTGACACTGTGTTTTACAGGTAATTGATTTTTAAAAATGTCTTTGCTTTCTCATTTATGGCCAGGAAGCAATAAAACCACCCCCACAGTTCAGTTCAGAAATTCACCACAGAGATGTGGCAAGTAGAGACAGCCAGGAAAAGAGTGAGTGTAAAATACTTTTAAAACCAGGCATCACATTTCTCTGTAATGGTGGATAACCTCAATCATTTTCCCTTCCTTCACAGAGCACAAGGGGTATCATACTCATGAGAATTACACCTCAGCCCTTCAGATACTACTGACCCTGTTATAGAGCTTAAACAGAGATGAGATTTGTTTGAATGAACTTGTTGCAGGGAGCCACTGGGCATTCCTCTGGAAACAGCTTTCCTAAGTCTATCCCATGCTTCCCAGCAATGTTGCTAATATTTCGATGCATTTTCCTACAGATTTTCGTGACTGCAGGTGATTATGAGATACTGTGGCATAGCAAAGAATTGCAATTTCTTTTTGAGACCAGGTGGAAATGTTCTTCAGGTTGTGCTGCTTTCAGAAGGAACCTTTTGCTGGTTAGAAAAATTGGTTGGTACTTGCATTACATAAGTTCTGCAGTTTTCTCTGTGGCACCTTATCCAATTTACTGCGGCAACTGTGGCCTGAGGGTTGCCTGCCTTATGGATGGGCAAATAATGTGAGCGTTAAAGAGGCGTGCTGGGGTCAGAGGTTGGCTGATGTTTGTTTAATTGAGTCCCGTGGCAGAAGCTGGAAAATCCTCAGCAGGGAGCATTGTCATTCAGGGCACAAAAGAATCCTGAAACAGGTCAAATAATTTCAGTCTGACCCTCCTGCATCTGGTGGAGTATTGTGCATCTGGCTTGGTGCACAATGATTTTAAACTTTTTCAATTTCCTGATCCTAGATGTGATAAGTCTATTCAATCTATTCACTATTTCAATAGTGAAACACGAAGTCCAGGCCCTATCATGTAAGATAGCTACTACTGGGTTTCTGTTTTTGAATTCTAATAAGATAGATTCTGCAGTGCTTTAGCATTTCCCTTTACATCCAGTTTATGGGGAAAAAAAAGAAAAAGAAGGTAAAATATGATGGAGAAATTTTCTCTAGTTTAAAAGAATTCTGTTCCTGAATGAGATGGCTGGCAAAATCACTGATGGGCATGAATGCAGAATGATTTGCTGAGTTTGCAGTGCAAGCTGAAAAGGAAGCAGATATTCCTGGACAGAGAGATGGGAATTTCCCAATGTTCACATCGTGCCAGTGTGTGCCAGGAACAGGAGAACATCTTTAATGCACGGAAGGGATTTAATGGCTTAATGAACTTGCTGTACTGAATCAGTCAAAACCCAGTAAGTAAAGGTTTTAGAAAAAACATGCTGACTTCTGGCAAGATCTGCTTATTTACTGGACTTCACTTATTTTATGGGCCATGATGGATCATTACTTTCACGTTATATATGAGGATAATTAGCAGAATTTCAGTGAAGTAGTTACTGTTTTATTTTCTGGGAGAAGTTCATGTATGTACAGAAGAAAAGAGCTCATTTATACACACAGTTTCTCTCAGAGTACCCAAAAAGCCTGAGGATGTTTTACGTAAGTTTTACCCAAGTGTTCTCCCTCTTGAAATTAAATTTTACTAATAAATGAATATACCATGGGCTATACCATCCAGGAGAAGATTAATAATGATAATTGTGAGAAAAAAAAAAAAAGTAAGTATTTTAATGTATCATAAAGGTCAGACCCAACTAATACCCAACAACATCTTAACATAAGTAAGGCTGCACATAAAAATGGGTTTGAAATTCTGCATATCCTCCCCCTGCATAAGGTAGAATAGATTCCTCATTTCCAGTCGAGCTGGGACAATTTATAGCATCTGGCAGCTCAGCTGTGCACATTTTAAGTGTATAGATTCAGAAGGGAATATTATTTTAAAAGCATTGTTTTCAGAGAAAAGGAAGCAAAAGTTATGTATTACAAAAAAGTCGGACATGCCTCCATTTCAGTTTTAGAAACCTAGCCTATATTTCTGAAGTGGTTTGGATCCGCAGGCCAACTTCCAAGGGGAACACCCTGCTCCCCGTGGGGAAGGATTTATGATTTTATTCAGGATGCATGAAATGCGATGATATTGGCTGGAGTTCAGGAAACAGAAGAGGGGAGCCGAGTCTCCGTTCATTTACACCCCTGCCTGTTGTTAGTGATGTTTTAATGACAATGAACAAAAGCAGAATGTGGGCTGCAGAATGGGAACCGTGTGCTTTGTAAAAATGGCCAAAAATCAAATTGCTGACCCTTCTGTGAGCAGGAGCTGCTGGTGCTGGAAGAGCTCTGAATAACAAGGCTGCAGCTGAAAATAACAGCAGATTCTGAGAGCCCCCATTAGGGACCTTCCTTCCAGACCCTGAGTTCTTGTTCTCTCTGACCTACTGAATGATCTGTTATAATACAGTGTGAACTCAACCTTTGGAAACAGATGAAGCCAGTAGTGTTTCCAAAATCTGTGGATGTGCAGACAAGTAGCTGTATTCCCGGAATATGCAGGAACTTTTCACCCCCTGAGCTGCACAAATGGACATCTGTGCATTTTGAGGGAAGCTGCTTGACATGGAATTTTTAAAACCTAAGTAAAATTCACAGTATGCAGTCATTTGAAGAAAATGCTTCCCACTGTTCCTTCTCGCTGATAGTTTAGGGTTATCTAACACATGGCAACCTTCCTTTAATGAGAGCAGTGTGTGTGGGGGGAGAATCCCTATCCAAAAGAAGCCATGCTGAGCCAGATCCCTGGCTTGCATCCACTGCCTTGCACGAGGGAATTCCTCAGTATCCCTGAGCTTCAGGAGCCTGGCCCCTGCAGCACCCTCTTGCTGTGCCTTCCATGGGGGAGCACGCCTGGGATGTAGCTGAGGCTGGCCAGGAGGGAGGCTTAAACCGTCTGTGAACTCTGGCAAGCCCCAGCTGCTCCAGCAGCCCTTGGGAGGATGTTGCAGCTGAAGACAATTTTGAACAGTCTGAAGCAGCTCCGAGCTGCTGAGTGGGATCCCTTGCAGGCCCCTGCCTGGGATGGAAAGTCCGGAGATTCTTGTGGATCCTTGTCTTGCTGTGGGAGGTGGTGACCAAGTATCTGCACTGAAATACATTGTCAGTGCCTTCAAAAGAGAGACACAGGAGCTGGGTGGGAGCAAGGCCCCTGCCTGTCGTCTAAACATATCTGTATTTTGTAAGCAAGGCAATAACCTAATGAAACACTGGAAGCAGCAGATATTGCCTGAGAGGCTGAAAGTGAGAAGGGAACTCATGAGCTGGGTTCCACCTGGGATCCATGAGAGCCTTGAGGTCATGGACAAAGATGTCTTGACTTGAAACCCTAAACTTTCTTTGGGATGTGCTGTGCACTGGAATAGTCAAGTATGGGGTGATTTATTGGCATTTGATGCAGATAGAAGAGTTGCTCTAAAGGGAGACAAATATGCTATTGAAATGGGTTTCTTTGAGGTGGAAATTAAAACAAAATGCTTGGCTTGTTTCATATCATGATGTAGATTGAAATCTTCTCCATGGCCTCGGAGAGAGAGAGGGCTCATACCCACCATGGATATATAATGTCAGCCATCATTAAATTTTTCATGTAGTAACCAACACATACACATTATGGATCTGTGATCAAGGCAAAGCTGCCATAGCCTCAAACTGATCAAAAAGCAGCAGAAATACAGCAGAAATGCAGCAGCCTGCCCCTGGGAAACCAGAACATCTCCACTACAGGTGTAAGCCACTGCAAATTTAAAATCTGAGACTCTCACAGTACTAAGCTGCTCACATCTTTCTGCCTTCTCATGTACTAATAGTCCTAAATAAATGAAATATCAAAATGTAATTACAGAGTCGATTCTTGACTTCCCCTCACCTGGAATATACATCCATCTCCTTTGATAATATTGCCATTCAGGTACAATTTAAAATCAGCAGAGAAAGTCATTCCAGAACCTGCACCAGAAGGTCACAAACTCCCTTTGAAAGCACTGATACTTCCTTTTGTTCACTCTTATGTATCTGATTACAAATTACTAAATCCTACTGCTATTTGAGAACTTTTAGATTCTAATCAGTACTTTGATGAATGTACAGCACAATAATGCAGATGAGTGATGTCACCCTTTAAGCACACAGCAGCATGCACGGACAAAAAGTGCAGAAACCATTCAAAAGCTCTGGGACCTTTGTGATCTGGGAGCTTCCTTTGTAATCCATCCCGACTGCAAATTGTTGCTTAACAACTTGACAATGTTAAAGTGTCTAATTAAACCTTGAAAAACCCCCATGCAAATACAAAATGTTCATCTTGGATTGTGAGGGGTTGCCTTTATGTTGGTAAAATACAATAAAAGTCCGGGATAAGGAAATGTTACAGAAATCGACTTGAATAAATAAGAAGGAAACATGAGTAAGTTCAACAATGTCATCACTCAAGATCTTTTCTTTAAGACCTAGGTAACGTCCTAATGCTTTGTGCTACAGCATGAGAGATTGTTTATTAAATGAAATAGAGGTAAACATCGCAGCCTTTTTCATGTAATTAAAGAAAAACAATGTAGCCAGGTGTTAAAAGATGAGCAAAAAAATCTTAAAAGACTCTTTCTGTAAAATGTAATGAAACCAAATGGTTGAAATAAAAATCATAAAAATAAAGCTCATCTGTGTAATTTTTCTACTGCAGGTGACATGGTCCTGATCTGTTCTTTTAGTCCGTTTAACACACTCAGTATTTTCATCTGGTATGAAAATTCCTCAGGACTATTCTTGGTTAAACCAGTGCTGAAAGATGTCAGTGTAGTGCTAAGAATTTAGGAAAGGGAAGAAATGCAGAGGTCTGCTTCTGATACCTCTTCACCACCAGCTGGCAAGGGATGATGCTTGTCTTTTCTGATACAGTCTTTATAATTCTTTGCCTCTGTGGTTATGCATTATGATGTCAATATTCTTTTAATGTGGATTATAAAGGAGAGACCTTGCCTTATTTTAAAACATGCATCATTAAACTAGGGTAATTGGGGAATTTCCTGTTAAAAGAACTTTCCTGCTGCCTCACACTGTGTAGTTGTTTGTTTTGTGCTGCGCCTCTTCAGAGGTGCTGCTACCTGAAAGCATCCAACTTTTAATAACCTTCTTCCTTTTTTCTGCCGGGGACTTCTGACACTTTAGCTTGGCAAACCTGAAGTACATGAAGAGGGCTTTTTCCTACCGTTTAGGTGATGAATGGTGTTTCTTGCGTGTAAATGGGATTAAATATCTGTTGGTTGACGTGGTGTAAAAATACTAAACCTCTTGCAAGTCTGCTATCAGAAGTGAACAGATATTTGGTGGTACAGGGTCTGATGATAGTTGTTTATTCAGTGTTTATTTCCAGTTCAAGAATTATAAAACAGATTCCCTGCTCCACTCTTGGAAATTAAACCTATGTCTCTTTATTTTCCTATCTCCTTCTTTATGAGTGTATCTATACATTTGTACTACTGCAATTGCCTGTGCTGTTTTATCTGGGAAACCCATTGTGCAAACCTAAAGCTTTTCCCTGCTGAAAGTAGGTTTTTCTTGCAGTGTCACTTTGATTATGGCAGGGTCCTGTCTTTTCAACACTTAAGCATGTTGTGTCACCACATGATTAACATTTACAGCTGCTTTAGCAGTGAAAGTAAGTCTCACTTACATACTTTTCCCCTTGTTGATCTTAATATGGGAAGTCACTATCCTCTAACTGGACAAATTTGTTTCAAAATGAGCTTGAAATGCACTCGGGTCATAGCAACTATATCAGTTCATATCATTCCCCCTCCTTTTCTTCCATCATCTCTAATACATCTGATGCACTTTAAAAGATCCTGGGAATAAGATAAACTGGAAGAAGTCTCCAGCTATTTCAAAAGGGATCAGGGAGTCTGAAACATTGGAAGGGGTCACCTTGAATCTGTGTAAGTATGAGAAAGAGAAAGGCAGGCATGCCAGCCCAGATGGTATTTCTTTATACTTTCTACTTTTTTTATATAAAAAGGGGAATTACTGTTGCTTGCATGGAAGGGTTTTTATGATCAAGAGCAGAAGAAAAGGATTTGGAATTGTTAATATACTGCTTGAGTGCTCAGCCATTTATATTTACAGTAATTGCTTCTGGAAAAAAAAAAAAAGTTCTTCTCCTGCCAAGTGTAGGAAAAATAAAGGCTGATTGAATTAAGTCTGGGAACCAGTTTGATTAGAAACTGAAACAAATCTCCTAGGACTCTAGAAACCCAGTTCATTTGTGGCATTCCTTCCATACTCTAATGGGCTCTGATGCTTGATACCAAATGATAAGAACTGCTTGTTTCTGAAAACAGCTGTTGTGGGTTTGGTAGTTTGGAACCGCTTTTGAGAGCTGAATGTAAACCATAAATATGTGGTAATGCAGGCAAGTCAGATTGTTCCTTCAGATAGGACTGGAACTCACGGTCATTGCTTCAAAAATGTTCACAGAAAAGCAGTAGAATTGCACCTTTCACTTTTGGAAAGAAAAGCAAGACCACCATTATTCCAGTGAGACAGCACAGGGTGTGTAATGTGTAATGTGTGCTATGTGACTTACAGCAGGCACTGGGTGGTACCACAGATGTGCATTTTGGTATTTTCTGTTTTCTGAACTCTACCCTGTGCCACTGTGCTGGGATGGTGTTGGTATTGCTTCAGAATCTGATTAAAAGAAAAACATTACTGTTCTACACTCGTCTTAACATAGCTCGGGCCTCCAAATGCTTGAAAAATTATGGCCCCGCTTTCTAACTTTTCCATCACTCATTAAAACTTGCAAGGGATGCTTGGCTCTTAGCGCCTTGCAGAGTTTGGAGCCCTTCACCTTTAGCATTGTTTCAAGTGCAAACTTGAAAATTGGTTTCTTAAAATTGGTTTCTTACAGCATTTTGTGGGGCGCAAGCTGGGAGAGCAACAAAACTCTGAGAGCAACAGAACCCTTTGGTCATGAGATGAGCTTCACTTAGCTCCTCTTGTTTCCAGTCACCACAGTTAAATTAGGTGTGAACTCCTTGGGCCATCCCTAACTAAACCCAGAGGCCAAAGACATCTGTGTGTTACAAACCCTGAGCAAAGTCTGTGGTTTTGCACATTTTTAAACAGAAAAAATATTTTTTTTCTTTGTTCCTAATTGTAAAGATGATATTTTAAAAAAGAAGTTCTGTAGTGACAAATGCATTTCACAGGTAGCTCTGTTTTGCAGGTAGCTCTTCGAAAATGATGAAATTAACAATAATTATCACTTTATATAATGCATAATTATGTATTATTTACAGACTAAAGAGTGAATAGTGGAAGTAAAGATCATGTCATAACCTGCAGTATGAAGTGCTACAGAAGAGCACTTTTTTATGTGGCTGCATTTTTCATCATTTAGAAAATGTGGAAAAGTGTTTCTAAAATACAACATAGGCAGAATTGAATCTCAAATTGAATTTCATGGAGCAGACAACACAACAGTAAATTAGCACTGACTTAATTTTAAAAATATTTAAACACCTGGTTTTTGATATCAACTGATCATAGTAGAGTCTGGTTAAATGAAATTGTTATTGGATTATTTTTATGTTTTTTGGCCTATTTCATATCAGGACTGAACAATGTATATTTTGGCCACACATTAGAAAAAGGTTTTCACCCACTTTGATGTTCAATGGAATATTTGGTAATTTTGCAACACTTGCAAAATGTGGTCTTTTTTTCGTAGAAAAGTGTGTAAAGAATTGTGCCCATAAGGCATGCTGTGGCAGTTTGCACACAAAAATTTTGTGCAAATAGAAATAAAAAAATCCCATGTGGTATAAACTGGAAGTGTAATGCACAGACACTGTATGTGTAGTTGTGAAAAAAATCTTTTTCTAATCTTGCTTCCTTGGAAGGAATTCATCCTGTTATACCAGGATGATACATTGAAGCCTGTTATATCTTCTGCCTTAGCAACACAAGACTTTTACAAAACAAAAGAGGAAATTTGAAGCTTTTGAATTATAAATGTTTCCAAATCATTGAACATAAACATATATAATTTATTAAATGTATTCAATAAGTAGATGAAATAAAAACTTGAAAAATTAACATGTTCAAATGAAGGTTATGTGACATTTACCAAAGATTTTTGTGACACAAATCTGGGGACCAGATGGGAGGGGTGGAGGAGGATGTGGCTGATACTTCAATAGATTCTTGTGCATTTTCTGTGGTCTCTGTTTGGTTTGGTTGTGTGTTTGGTGGGATCTGCTGCATGACTCCACAGTCATATATAACCTTGGACTCTGTCCCCAGAGCTTTCTTGGGTGCACTTGATGATTTTATGGCTGTTCATTAAGACCTCTCTAAAGGACCCCAAATAATTTTTAGAGGGTTCTGTGGATGTGAGTTCAGTCTCAGTCTTAGGAAAAAGAAAGGATTAATTTCACCCTGGAGACTGAGGAGGAAGGAAGAAGGAAGGACAAGGGACCAATGGAAAGATAGGCAAGAGAAAGTGAGAGAAAGCATGAGTATGAATGGAGAAAAAAAATTGCAGTCAGGCATTGTTGTCCTTTGCTTTAAATACCCCATAAGCAGAGCAGTCAACAGGCAAACAGTTATAGCACCAGGTACTTTAGATTACATTAGGGTGCAGAACAAGCTTTGCTCTCCATGGTTTACGATATCCTCTGAACCCTGTGGAAGGATAAATAATATAACTTATGTGACTCATACAGGAAAGCAGATAATCAGTGGTGTGCCATAATGCAAGTGAGAAAAAGACAAAATAGTCAAAGAGTGCTTACACTGTGTTACTTTTATCTTCTGATATTGTTTATCATATTAGTATTGTCATTATTATTTGCTAATGTTATCATATCACCTAATGACAAAAATTCCAGGCTTGGAGCCAGGATCCTAGACAAAACATCCTAATGCTTATGGCAGTTTCTTCCTTTGCTGGTTATTAAATTGTTTCTGTGACTGAAAATAATGATAACAACAAGGAGAAATGTACACCATGCTGGGACCAATTTCCTGCCACACCAGGAGTGGTGCACACAACAGCCTCCTGCAGCTGGAACGATGCTCTGGGATGGAGGGAGCCTGAGTGAGGACCTGAGGAGCGTGGCTGGAGCGATCTCTGGAATTGTGCTGTTGGCACTGAGATCACAGATGCCTGATTTAGTCTTCCAGGCTGCAACATCTTCCTGCACACTGAAAAATGAAAACGCAGGAAAATAGGTCTGGCAGGGCTGGGAGCCGTTCAGGCTGAGGTTTCAGTAGGGATTTTCTGTGGGGGTATCAGTTTCATGGCAAAGTTAAAACCTTCCCATCCCTATCTGCATTTTGCTGCTTTTTCTCTTGCTGTGTTTTTACTTATTAAGTTATGCTAAAGGATACAGAACAGACACTTGATGAAAATGGAGTGCCCTGGTTTTTCCTAAAAATGAATAATAATTTAAAAAACCCCTATCATCTGCAGTTTTATGGAGAGCCTCGATTTATGTGTCATATTTTTCTAAAGCCCTTTTCTTAATCCTTTTGTAGGCAGACTTGACATTTCCCAGAATTAGCTGATGTTATACCACTAAAAACGTCCCTTGAAAAAGAGAGATATAAGGAACTTTTCTACTGAGGATTGCATTTGATCATATTTTTTCCATTAGATCATGCTTCTGTGGAGTTCCTAGCCTCTCATTGGAAGATTCTGCTGGATCTTTAACTGCAGTGAGCGTCCCTTATATTCATTTGTAGCTTATATTGGAAGCAAAGGGCTTCTGAGCTTTTCAGCTGTAATTCAACAACATTATTCTTAGGCAGGAAGGTGAAAATTTATTTACTGAAAGTAAAATATTTGCTCTGGCCAGAATGCCATTTTTGCCACTAGTACTGATGCCTTTTACATGGAACTTTGGTAGTAGCCTAGTAAGCCTGTGATTACAAACGTGGGTGAATTTATTAAAAATTCAGTCTGGTCTCATTCCTTTTGGTGTAAATCCAGAGTATTTTACTGAAATCTATTGCCATCTGACTAAACTTTGTTTCCAGGGGCTGCCAGCGTGCACAGTATTTGGTGTTATTAGCCCGGGTATATTTAGATTTTCTCATCATCATAGAAAGCAAGGAAAAGTAACCAATCTACTTTATAAGTAACCAGGTGACATAAATTCGTGTTACTGATGTGAAAATTATCTGGTCTAGTAATTATGGCCAATGGCAGTGGCAACAACTATAATAATTAAACTAATGCAAAACTGACCTCCTGAAGGGAGTGTTTCTGTCCCTTACATGCAGACAGACAGAATCCAAGAGGTTAAACAGCCTGTCTAGCAATTCCACTCTGAAGTTTCACCTCCCTTTTGAGTGTCCCAGAATTTCCAGTTTTGGTCCCCTAAATGGAGGCATTGGAAGTGGGAGTGAGAACTTGCTGTGCATGCTGTGCATGTGAGAACCCTGAGTGTGCTGCACTGACAGTGCCAAGCACTCTAATGCAAATGCTCCAAGCTCAGTGGTAGCTGCCTGGATTTAGCAGCTAAGCCTAAGGGTTCTGCTTTACACTTTTGGATCCGGCCTGTGCTTTTCCATGTCAGAAATTATTTAAACAGCTATTAGACCTGCAACAAATTGCAGTGGAAAGATCAACAGAGCGTGGAGAAGCTCTGTTTACAAGGTACTAGTGACCACTTGTATGGCAAACCTGTCAATGATTTATAAAGTGTGCAGACACGGTACCACAGAAAGTCTCACTCAAAACAATTGGTTACTCATTGCTGTGTGGTTTTAATAATCCCTTCATCTTCCTGGGTGTGCTGGACAGCAGGAAGGCCCTGCCCATCTCTTTAGCACCTGATGATCCTTGGACAACTTTGCTGCCCTCTCTGTAAATGAATGTCAGCTTTCCTACAGAACAGGACTGCCTACTGAAGTACAATGCTTGTTTTATTTGAATGTTCTCTGGGAAACAGTTTAGAGAGCATCCATATCAAACAATTCCTCCACTACAGTGTTTGTGCCTTGAAGAGTTAGGTCAAGGGTTTTGGTCAAAGCCTAGCTGAGGCTGCACACATCATGGGGCCCAGGGAGAGTAGCATTGAATTTCTTGCTTAAAATTGGTTGTTAAATTCAAATGCATCATCCTTTGTGTTTTATAAAATCCAAGCTGAGTGTTCTGTATTTTCTTCAGGCAGCAAACTGTTGAACAGATTCCACTTAATTTCATGGTCTTTCGATCAGGCTCCCGATGAATTCATTAAGCTACATATTAATTACAGGTGATGAAAGGTATATAACCTTTCCAGAAAGGAACTGGTCTGCTCCATAAATGAATCTGGTTTTGTAAATTAAAGATGTGCTAGAATGAAATACCTGGACCCAACAGTGCTGAAACATGAGCAAGGCAATTGTAATGGCAGCTTTGGAAGGAGGTTGCTCACAGTGGAGTGGATGAGCCTTGTGAAGTGTCCTGATGGTCTGAAAGTTCAGGCTTTGCTGGATCAGGGGAGGAAGTACATCCCTACCCAGATCTTCTCTCAGTTGAAGCTCGATCATGGTATTGATGTTAAATTTGTTGGCAGAGGGAATTGCCCATTGATGCCCTTTCTGTAGCAGTTGCGTGCCAATGGAAAATGTTTTATAGCCATAGCAGTGTTAGAGGATCTCCGTGGTTTTCCTTAATGATTGGTCACACTCCGGTCAAAAATATGTTAGGATACAAATGTAATCTGTGTTTGTGGAGAACCAAACATCCCAGCTAAGACCTGAGCAAACCCTCCTCAGTGCTGACTGTGAACAACGTAGGAGCCAGGTCAAGTAAAAAGAAGTAAATATCAACATTTTATGAAAGCTGTGGTGTTTTAAATCTGCAATTGTTTTAGATTGGAGTACCAATACACGATACAGCTAAATTAAAAGCTACCATAATTCTATTTATGTTAGGACTCTCCCTCCCCACTCTTTTCCCAGTAATACCGTTTTGATCTCATGGGGAAGATTCTGCCCTGGATGAAGCTCTCAGAAGCACTGCAAAGCTGCTGTGGACCAAGGGGTTACAGTCAGTCACCAGACACAATGTACTTTTTTACAGTTTAATGCAGACTCAAAATAAGAGCCACATTTTTAAATTTTACCATGACAAGTCATGTGCACCCACAAATCACACTGCTGTCACCAGGGTCTCAAGAGAACCCATCTTTTTTGGAGAAAAAGTAGACTAAAGCAGTTAAACAAAGTGCATTACAGGAGAAGGAGAAGCAAATCTACAGAAGGGAACTTAGTATACTACCTATTTGTACCTTTTAGGATCCCTCTTCTGTGCTTCAAATATTAGATAGCAAGCTGGAAAACAGTGTAATCTTCCTTAAAAAATGTATTTCTTCCTTCAACATAAGTTTGTCAGTGCATGAATTGTGCTCTTGTTGTGCTGCAAGCAAATGCTTTGTGCTATTGAAAGAGTTTTCCTTTATAAAATGCAGAGGCTAGAGTGTTAAATCTTTTGAAGTTGCTCCTAAACATGTAATATTTAGCTTGAGAAGCAATAGTGAGGAAATGAACATGATAAGAGCTCATTCAGTAACAGCCCTAAATTGATTATTTCCTTCCTTATGTAAACTTATCAGTCAGCCCTTTGGGCTCACTTCCGAATACCAGCTCAGCACAAGAGTCTTATCACAAGGAAATGGAATGTAAAAGCCCTGACAATTTTGATAAGGCACGTACTTTGGTTATGATCCTATCTCTCCCCTCCTCCCTTTTAAAGTAATTCATCTGCACTAAAAGGGGAGATGCCCTCCCTGAAACTTTTGTATAAATTAACGTTGATGTTGTTATAGTCAGAATTAACCCAGATTATTTGTCCTGCTGGTTTCTGACAATATTCTCAGGCAAACAGACTAGAAGATACATTGAAAATTACAAGCAGCTTTGCAATGAAGTGGCATAGTGGTCTGGATAGATGATATCAGAGTTTTTAGAGACTCTTATGAGTTTTGGACATAATCTAAAGAATCTCAGTACAGTAGATACTGTAGGAAACTTAAGACTCTAATTTTTTTTTATTTGCCACCTTTACCCCACCCATGATGATGTGGGTCTGACACCTAATTGTGATGGCAGAAGCCAGACTGAATAAAGATCCAACAGCTCATACTGCAAAAGCCAAACATGCCAACTTTAAAAAACCCTACTACACAAGCACCAAACCACACACTCAAACACACATGAGGCAAAAGAAAACTGACAAGCAAACTCTACCCACCAGCCACCACAGACTAAAACTTCATGGTTTTACCAGCCAGAAACACCAGCAGAACAGCCCCAAATACAAATTTAACTTCATTCATTTGTCTCAGTAAAGTAATAATTTAAAGGGGTACGTAACAAGTCTTGTGGTTCATTGCATACCAGGACACCAAAGCCTGATAAAAGCACTCAAATGACAGAACTGTTTTTGTTTGAGATGTGCTGACATGCTCCTTAAGCAAATGTTATAGGCAGCAAATCCATGACCCAGTAAAATACACTCCAGATCATCAAAGTAGTTCTACAGCTTGATGAAATCCACTCGTCTCTAGGAAGAATGACCTAAAACTCTTCAGAGGAATAAAAAAAAAGTATGGAGGAATTCAGAAAGAATGTTTTTAAAGCAAACAATGACATACCAAAGATCGGTGTAACTTTTTCTGTGAAACCAGAAACTAAGCTAAACTTACCTGATTTATTTTTTCCACAGAAACTCAAATCTTGTGTTGTTTTATGCAAATTAGGGAAAAGGCATGACTGAGGCTGGACTGACAAATAATTTTGATTGGCCGTTTACCCAAACCTCCTCTCAGGAATACTTATCATCCGAAGAATATCTCATCATCATAAATCCACAGGTGTCTTAATCCTAGCAGTGTTGAAGTGCATGGCAAAGATGCCATTGGTCTTAATAGGATTAGGATTTCTCCAGAATTTTCTCCAGCATGATGCTTTGCACAAGGAAGCCTTTAGACTATTTCAAAAGATATCCAAAATGCTTTATATTGAAAATATATATATATGTATAGCAGTGGCAAATTTATTTGGTGAAGCAGTGGCAAGAATAAGACTGGAGAAATGTCATGGAACAAATCCAGAATGTTCTTACAAGCATATGAGCACACAGAGGAAAGGAGATCTTACGATGGAAAGTGTGGGATCAGAGTAGATTAATCTATGAACTTTCTTAACTCTGTACTTTCTATACCATACCAGTACCACCACATATGCAACAGACTGTACCTACTAGAGAGAAAATCTTATTAACATTTCTGGCAAAAAAATCAGAATTAGCAGGGATAAGGAAAAAACTATGCATTTGCACAATGAATGCTATGTAGCAAAATAAAAAAGGGTATAACTGCCTTGCTTGTCATTTATTTCTTCGGGCCTACAGCAGCAAAGTCCTCAGGGAAAGAAATTACCATAGCAGATATTATCTTTTTTACTGCTGTATTTCCTATCTTAAATTAATAGTGCGTAGGATTTTGATTATACTTGATATAATTAATCATGAATCTGTTTTGTTATACAAGCGAATAAAGAGCACTTTGCTGCTCCATGAAGCCTAGCTTATTTTATGGAGTTTAAATTAGGGCTTCAAGATATTAGTGAGGTGGACAAATGCCACTGCTGAAATTTGCAATCCAGCCATCAAACTGGTGCTCAGAGCAGAGAGTGGATGGAAGGGCTTGGATTTTCCAGCCATTTCTGCACAGCTGAGCCTCCTCAGGCTGGGTTCTGCCACCCTCACTGAATGGAGTACTATACCATGAGAAGAGGTGCGTGGAAAAATGTTGTGGTCTGCTTAGAGGTGGCAGAATTGTTTATTTATTTAGGTCAAATAGACTCAAGTACTTTGAAACCTGAGGAGCTTATGTAATACACTGGCACGGTATGAAGGAGCTGTGTACAGGAGGAGAGGCACAGATGGAATAACTGCGTATTCCTGAGCAGGTGTCTGAGGACATTTCATGGTGACCTGGAGACAATTGTATGGCCAGAGGCTTTCTAATAAAAAGTATCTGCAGAGTCAAAATGAAAACAAACCCCACATAATTCTCAAAAAAACAGATAAAACCAGACCAAAACAGAAAATCAGAAAGATTTTCATATATCGTGATTAATAGTCATGAGGTTTAGGAAACACTTGTTGGTCACCTATTACCCAGGCCAGTCTCCAGGCTTCTGTATTACCTTGTAAGAGTTTGAGCTGAATTCAGGTTCCAGGTATTTTAAAAGACAAAGCAGTACATTTTATTGTCTTGAAACTCGCAGGAGCTGTTTAGGGAGCTCAGCTAGTCTGTTTGGGTTGAGTAGAAAGGAGTAAAGTCAGGTTGGTTTATTAACTGACAATAAATATGTTTCCTTCTTTGCTAAAAGGGATTGTGGCCTATTTTGCCTGTGTGCTTCTCATGGCAGCATCAGGCTGTGGAAGCAAATCATTATCACATCCTGGCTTCTTTTTCTCAGTGTTGTTTAAAGCCAGGGACTGTGAGGAAGGATGATTGTCATATTAGGTGCAAGTCGTCCTGATTTCCTGAGAACCAGGTATTTGAGGCAGCCTGGAGAGGTTCAGCCCTTGGCTTTATTTCCATGGACATGTAATACAGGTGAGACAATTGAGATCTGAATCACTGCCTGTATAAATGGTAAAAATAACCTGGTGCAGACCAGATCTGTGTCCATCTCAGGTGGCATAATGTGTTCAGCCAAAAGATATGATCTACAGTGGTATTAAACTGACTTCTGGCCTAATAGGGTTTTTCAGTGTGGTTTTTTTTTTTTTCATGACCCCACGAGTGACAAAACACAGAACATTGCACACCAATCTGTGAAGCCGCTTTATTTTAAATGCATATTAAATTCTCCAGTGTACAGTAGCTGCACCACAGGGCAGACTCCTTACCTCTTTTGGTGAGTTAATCTCCTGAATTAGCATTACAACACAGCCTGAAGAAGCTCCCTCCCCTTCGATTTCCTTTTCTTTTGTAGTGGATCAGTTATTCACAGGACGCTCTTTGTTTCTGGAACCAGGTCTTTGTTTTGCCAAACTTAGTTCCACCCCTGTGTCTAGTAGAGACCTGTTCCAAGATGTGTTCCACCGGCTGGGAACCGGCACAGGCAGCAGAATTGCTTTTCTTGCAAAACAGTCTCTGCAAACATTTTATCTGCTCCCCACCCCACAGAGGAAAGATTTTGTTGAAAACAAGTAGACCTGTATGCATTCCCCTTGGGAAATTCTCCTTAAGAATCCACATTTGAGGAAATGGACCAAACATCTAATTATGTAAAAGAGGTTTCTCAGAGATCTTCTGTCACAATCTGTGACATTTCAATGCTACTCATTTGAACCGCCATGGGAATACATTAATAAATGAGCACGGATTGTTCTGCTTTTAATGGTTCCAAAATACCAAGTCAATTCTGTAAGGTACATTTTGCTTAATTACATCTGGTATAAGAGTTTACATTCCTTCAGGTACTGGATTCCCTGCTCATGGTAGAAACTGCATCTTCCCCTTCAGAACCAATAATTTTAGTAATTGCAATCTGCTCTCTGTACGTTTATTTTGTGAGGTGTCATTGGCTCCTGAGACTTGGATATCCAAAGGTGACTTTGTCTTGATGCAAATACATTGATATTCCCAGGGTCTGCATTGCCCTGTGCAAATTTCAAGAGGAAAACAATAACAGGAAGACAAGGAATATTGGAAATGTTTCTTAAGAAGTTGGAAGCAAGTCTCACCAAGCGTCATGATTTCTTTGTGGATGGAATGGAAGAAAATGTTTCAAAGGAACTGATTAAGCATCAGGTGTGATTCTGGCTCGTAGAGGAATTTGTTCAGCATGAAATCTTTTGCAGAACACAAATTTTCATTGATGGCAGAGACATGAATGGGTCTAAGACAAAAATACTTATTACTTCTAAAAAAAGTGAGTAGCCCCTGTGTCTTATCCTTATGCACCTGTCCTTGTGCCATGTAGATGGTTTCTGATTCATGTCTGTTCTACACAAAATGAACATGCCTTTTAATTGTCTAAGGGCTTGCTGAGGAATTGGTTTGTTAGGGTTACTGCAAATAAAGGAAGATCTCAGTAGTCAGTAACTTCTTTGGTAAAACAGGTCATTAAATTTGGTGCTAGAAGCTGTCAATGTATAAATATATACAAGTGCATAGGACGTGAGGACAAATGCTGACAAGTGCAGTATACAGCCAGTGCTCTTGACAAGACACAGGGTTGAACTGACCAAATGGCTCATAAAGCTCCTTTAGTAGGTGGACAGTAAAATCCTTCCTCTAAGGTGATTTAGCTTTTTAGTAAGCATTTATATGGAGACAGGGGTCTATCCTGGTGGATGGGTTGCTTGCTTTTGCCAGGCACTGCAGACAGCACTGCAATATAACTTCAGTTTATTATGGCACTAAAACTATTGAACTGTGACTGTCTTTTTTTATTTTTATTTTATTTTTTTTTTCCCACTTGAAGCAAGGTTTGTCTCTAACCAAAAGGGGACAGCCATTCTTTTCCCATACTGACAGTTATTTTTGATGGGCAGCCATCTCATGCCTTTTAAAAAAGCAAGAGATCACTTTGTACGAAATGGCTGCAAGGGAAGATATAGAGTTAACCACAGAGGTTGATCAGTGACTCACAACTACAGTAGCTCCACTTAACATACAAGAAAGTTAAAACAGTTATTCCATTCTCTGTCTTATGGACTAACATTATCCAGATGATAAAAATTGGTGAGGTCCACTTCCCTGGTGGACAAGAGCTGTGGTGGGTGTAGGGAGAGCCCAGGTCAGGAGTCCTCCCATGAGGATCTGAATGATGCCCCAGGTAGCAGAGAGCTCTGGTAGCTTGCTCCTAGGAGAAAGCCACCTCTGTGGGTGGCTGTGGGAGTTGGATATGTGGAAATCCCAGATCTCTTAGAGTCAACTTTCCATTCAGGTGGGTAACCATACTGGACTGGGATGGGGGGGGCTGTCTCAGCAAAAGGCCACCATCTCTCTGTCTGATGTCTTAGTCTGCTTGTGTCCAGCCCTGGTGTCACCACTGCTTGTGGTAAAGGACTGCTCCTGCCAGCTGTGTCCCTACCCATCAAGTCCCCCCCATGGCATGGGGCTCCTGAAAAAAGTCTGGCAGGCCCACGGCGCTGGATTCTCTCATTTATTCCAGTTTAGATGCTTATTCTGGAGAGATGCACAGAAACTCCCATTCCAGCTTGCAAAATTGTTTTTCAAAGTCACTCTGAGGTCACAGAGTCCTCTGAATCACTGAGGTCACTTAGACATAACCAAAGTGTCTTTGAGAGTCCTTTGAAAATTGCTGCCAGTATGTTTTCTGACCGGGTCATTATCTGCTTACTGAGAAACAGGAGGTTTTGTAATACACATTTTCTGTCAAACTGAATGTTTGCAACATGTGAGTCCTCATTTGGGCTGGAAGCTCATCTTTATATTCATAAAATGGATTAGGAAAAAAACAAATCCAAGGACACTGACAAATCAACACTTTCAAACCCAGATTTCTGATAGTGTTTGAACCTCATGGAAGCTTTAGATCAGTTCTTTATTGATTTTATTCAACTGTTCCTTCAGCTAGAGTATTTGGATGAAATAATCTTTGCCTTCCCACAGCAATCGTTGTGTTGATTAAGAAGGCATGTGCACTCTGTTATATCCAACCTTTGTTACAGGAGATCTTACATACTTGCTGTGCTGAAAAGAAAAACATACAGGTAACCATCACAGGCAAGCACCAGTCCTAAATCAAGGCTGTAGATCTGGTCCAGGGTGACAGAAATCTGGTGCTGTGCAGAGCCTAACCCAAAACAAGAGCCTGTCAGTGCTGCTCTCTACAGACATGAGGGTGCTCAGCAGAGCATCCTTTCATTCCCTAGGAAGCCTCAGCAAAAACCTGAATATTTCAGTTTAGTCCAGGAACACCAAGAGCTCACAGAGTAGAGCACACATCTGTTCCATATGGACACCAACCATGAGCTTTAAGCTGTCTGAGACTCTTTCTGGATCTGTTTTTTTCACCTTTTGCTCTATGACAAATCCTAGTAAACACATATAAGCAGATTGTTTTTATTATCCACAAACCCCACAACACTGAGTATGTTTCCACTGTATCTCTCTCACTCCAAGAGAGAAGAAAATTATAAACATTGCCATGTATCCAGGTCAGAAACCACAGTTTATGTCATTATTTGGATTATGTTATTATTTGGGTTGACCAGTCTACCCTGACATATTCTGACTTTAAGCCCATATATAACCTTAACTCCAGACTGATGGTCCTGTTAAGATCTGACCTTTAAAACTTCAAGCTCTTGTGGTCTTTCTGAAGACACTGTTCTGGGGCTTTGAGTCATTTCTGCCTGACTGAACATCATAGAAAACGCTTGAAATTTTATTAACCCCTGGATTGTATTTAATACCTGTCAAAAGAAAAACAACAAAGTAAGAGCAGCAGCCAGCAGGTATATCAGGAAAACATAGCAGGCTTGCACAGAATGGCAGCTCTGCTTCTTAAGTGGATGAGACAGACAATTATTTACTACATTTTGAGAACACCTGGCACTCAGTCTCTTGGCCATCAGGACAACCCAAGGGAAAGTGGTGTTTATCACAGTACCCTGTTAAGTGGATTTGACTACAACAGAAATAAACAAAACAGCCCCTGGAAACGTTTCAGGGCTTTCAAACTGGTGAGTGCTCTGGTGTTGCAGACAACTTGGGTCATTTATTAGGAGCCAAAGAGTCAGCACGAATGACAATATGCACTTTTGTGTTGGTTTCTTTCTTCTAATTTTGTTTGTTTCCTTGTGAAGAAGGGGGATTTCACACAGCTAAAATAACCCCATCACTTCAAATTAATCTCCAATCTGCCACTCTAACAGATCCAACATCTCCTTTCAAATTTTTCTCAAATTCTTCCCTTTGCTCTGGTCCTCATAAGGAGCCTCTCCTTTGCTGCTCTGCTTTTCTTACGTGACACGAAGGAGACAATTCTGATTTCCTGTGAGTGTGCTGAGCCATTTAATTTTTTACTAACCGCTGCAATACGTGCTGCCTGCTTTTTGGGAGTGCTGTGTTGGTAGATGATCTAAAATGGATGGATTGCATGCTGCAGATTCTGGGATGTAATCATCTTACCATTTTGCATCTTGCTCACAAATGTTGTACGATTTGCTTATTGGCTGTTCTCTGCAACCAGATGTTTAATTTCTAAGCCACAGAATGGGCCTCCCCTTACTTCCAGCCAAATATCACTTCTTAATTTCAAATGAATAATGTCAAATCATTTCTGAGTTCAGCATGTTGCCCAATTTTCCAGGCCCAGAAAACTCAAGAAATGCAAGATAGAAATCCAAGACTTTGCTTTCAGGTCTGGAAGCTTTGGCTGATGTGAAAATCAGTAAAATAAATAACAAAGAAAAAAGTCAGCATTTTCACCTTGTCATGGCCTAATATGAGGCAAAAAGTTTTCATCCTTAGCAATTCCTATTTTTTAATGTAAAATTTATTTGAATCTTCTGTTTTACTTTTTGAGATAAAATTTTTACTTCGATCTGGTTCTGAAGGTCAAATTAATATCAATGAGAATCCCCCTGCTCAAACTTGCTTCAGCTAGACCAGGTTGTTCAGGACTGGTTCAGTCAAGTTTGGAGCATCTCTTCCAATAGATAGGTATTAACCTATCAGCTAACTTTCAGCTAACCTAACTAATGTTCAGCTTTCAGCAGTTTTGATAGCAGAGCAAAGCTGGCATGGGAGATGTGAAGGAGAGGATCACGTAGGGGAAATCATACCTTGCCAGAACCCTGATGTGTGTTGTGGGGCCAGCAAGACACAGTGTTGAGAGCATAAGGATGGGACTGCAAATCTGGGGAACTACCAGGTGCACTCCTGAAGTCCAGTCTGGCTCCTGATGGGAAAGGATGTATTAATAAATCTGCATTCAAGTGTTGAGTGTCACAGAATAAAATTATCTCTAAGCAGATATTTAAAGCTTTCCATGCCTATTCACACACCAGAGAGAAGCAAAATCTCCAAAATCCTGAACTGACTTGGAAATTCACCAAAATAAGTTTTTATTGAAGAGGTTGAGAAAGTATCACACGCGTTGTTTCATTCTGATTTTGATTTCTTTTCTGTTTCCCACTGTATGAATAATTAAATGAAAATAATCTTGAACAGGGAAAGAGAAAAGGAAACCCTTCTCTTCCCTTTATTCGTAGGTAAATAACTTAATTTCAAACTGAAATATAACAGAAGAATATGTATTACTGCAAAATGGATTTCTGTTAATGGTTCATATTATTGTTGATGAATATGTGAACAACTGTACTTTAGCCTCTCCTCTTGTGAGAGAATGGAATATGTTTACTAGAGTAAAATACATTAAATACTCAGCCTTATAAAGGACATTCTCTGTTATGCCTAAAGCCTCCACAGGCCAGGAAGGCTTCTTACCCCTTTCCCCATATTTATTTTAATCCTCTGATGAGTGGACTGCATTCTCACAAATCCATCTGTCATTTTAGCGGCCTAAACTGCTTTCTCTTCTTTCTTATTAAAATAAGATGATGAAGAAAAGAAATATGACTGTAAATGCATGGTGCACTGAAAATACACATACATACTTTATATACAAATGCTTCAGAACTAGTTATCCCCACTATGAAATACTCACTTCTGCTTTGATATTTTGTGAGATTTTGCATGTTGGTAGCCAAAGTTTCCCACAGTTTTTCTAAATTGTCGGTTTTTTTGCATTGAATCGCTGAAGTTTAGAAACGTGGGATACAATGACTTGAATGACATGTTGAATTCTTGAATTGCAGCTAAGAAGACTGCTCAGAGTGATTATCTAGGGCGCTGCCTGCTTATACAATTAAGCAATAAAACTTTGGAAGATTCCATGAGGGCTCTGCTTCAGCAGAGTCCTTGGTCTTATGTTGGACTGTAGATAAGGGAACTTATTGCCTGTAATGTATCTAATAATACAGTTTACTCTTTCATAAAAACATGTTAAAAACAGCTCCTGAGTCACTCCGAAGCAAAGGCAATTCTGAAACCCAGCCGCTGGTGGCAAACACGTTGCATTGTTGCAGCAGAATGTCGGGGAAAAAAAAAATGCTAGCTGACCTCCTGGTGGTTGGTCTGAACCTCTTTCTAAAGTTTCTTGTATCCTTTTCCCACCCATGAAAAATATACATTGCATTATAAAAGAACCTACAAAGCAAGCAAAAGTTACAAAGTCAAATCCACCTAAAGGGGAAAAGAGAAACAAAACCAAAAATCCAAGCCTGGGTCGAAACTGTTGCTTTTCTGTATCACATACTCATTATGGAAAAACCCTAACTTTTACTTAACCTCTTGGTTCTCACATCACTCATGTTAATGGCCAAGTTTCTGATACCGGTGGCATTTATCAACCGATCATCTGTGACTCCATGAGTCACTGTCTCCAGGCTTGACATAAACCACTCAGACTCTGAGTTAGGGTCACCTGGACTTTGTCACTATTTAACAATTGAAAAGGAGCAGTATTTCCTTAAAGCACAGGCCAGACCCTCCAGTGATGCAAAGGAGAACAAGAGAAGCAAAGTCAATAAAGCACTGATGTTTTCTTAAGGCTCCAAGGCAGTTGAACAAATGCTAAAACTCTTTTCCCTCTGCACTTTCTTTTCTTTACTCGTTTGTTCCTTTGCTCACTTAGGTTAAATCAAATGTATTCAGGTACAGGCAGTACTTGTAAAAATAACTGTTGGTTTATTGCATCCCAATATCAGGATGCACTGATTGTGTAATAGATGAAAAATTTGGGGCTGTTCATCTACTGCTCTGCCTCTAGTGTAATTCTAGAAATACTGACAGAATTATTTGGTTTTATATTTCTAAAGAACAAGTCTTCTTAACACAGAGAATAGTTACCTTGGTGCTATTTTGCAGAGTGTAGAAAGGTAATGTAGACATTGCACCTAGGAAGAAGTTTATTTACCGTGCTTTAAAGTACAGTGTTGCATTTTGGCCATTAAATGTGATAACTCTGAGTAGAAGATCTGATTTCTCAGGGGGAAGAACATTCAGTTTAGTCCCATGGCTAGTTTTCACCCATGCCTGCATGTGCAGAGGAATTGTGTGCGAAGAGGGAGAAATGAAAAGGCATTCTCTCTTTAAAGACACTACCTTTCAATTCCTGTGCAGTTGGAAATCTGCATCAAACCTGAGCCCTGCAGACAGCAGGTAAAGCTGTAGGGCCCAGTTGCAGCATGGGGTCAAGGCCCTGAGTCAGAACCACTGAAAATCTGTGTTGAAATTAGTCCTGCTCTTGGCAGCTGTTGGAGAATGTATACTAATTTTTCCAGGTCAGCTTCAGCTTCTTCCTCTCCCAAGCCCCAGGAAATAAAAAAATGCGTATTTGATGAACTCCTTGAAAAATTCCCGTTCCTGTGTGCTTGACCTGATAAGTAAAAGATGTTGATGAAGTTCAGAAATGAATAGTAGGGGAACTTTCAGCCAAGTGCCCAACATATATTTCTTTAGTGCATGTTTCTTTTAGATCAGGCTAGGTCAGGACAATCAGACCACTGACTCAATGCAGGGAATTTTTCATTGTCAAGACACTGCCTGAAACTTCTGCTGGGAATTTAGTGCTGCTGCAAGTGGGGAGTGCTGGTAAGCCAAAGGACATGCTTATCCACATATCTCTGCACCTCTCCTTCAGCCCTGCCCCTAAAGAATGTGTCACAGGATCTATTTCTGAATCAATGGCAGAAGTCACCAAACAATAATTTCAAATTATTCTCTTGAACAAATGAAGTCTTAGCTCTCTTCTAAAGACAGCAAGGCCAATGTAATGTTGAATGCTGTAATTAATTCCACGTGTTTTAAGGCATTAGGGTAGAGTGGAAGGACCAGAAGTGTACTAATAAATAAAGGCCATATCCTGGTATTGATCTGTATGTGGAACTCACCACTGGAATCAATAGGGAGTGCTGAAAAAAATCAATGGCAGGATATGACCCTGAGATAAGCCACCTTCAAACCATTCTGTCTCTCCACTACAAATAGACAGGTTACTCTGTGTTATCTAAGCCCTCAAACATCCTCAAGAAGTTTGAGGACTAGGAAAAAGCCACATGGAAGGGAACTGCTGGGGAAAGATTTACGTGACAAAATACTTGTGTTTTGTAAGGCAGTGTTTAGTTGTTGCTGTGCAATATCAACCTTCTGGGTGAAACATTTAGGTGGTTTCTTGTAATTAGGAGTGAGAATACCTCAGGGAAGAGTGAGTGGTTACTTTGCCTCTGCTGGATACTAAAAAGGCTGGGTTTTCAATTTCAATTCATAAGTTATGTTTCTTGGCTCTATTTGCTTGTGTTAGATAAATGCTGTGTGACATCTCCAGCATCTCCATCTGGAAGCTCCAGAGTGCAAACTCTTCAGGCTCACAAATTTGATTTTTTTTCTTTCAGAAACCAAAGTGAAGGGGTGGACATAGGAATGCTTGGATACCTGTCTAATACAGCATCAAGATAGAGCTGAAGCTTACACCCAGCCCTGCTTAACTAACTATGGTTCTTATGACCTGAATCTAAAAATAGCTTTGAGATGGCTGCATGGATACTCCTCTCACTAATTGTTTCCTATAATGTGAGTATTCCAGTTTTGTTTTTTCATTAATTTTATTTTTTGGGAGAGAAGTCAAGCAAATGTTTCTGGGAGCGAGAATTTTTTTTAATACCTCAAAGTTTTTATGCATGCTTACTCTAACCAACATTGAGGCAATTTGGAAGCTCCCTGTCAGCTAAAAAGAATATGGAGAAAATGGTAGATTTGAAGCTGGGGAAAAAAAGAAAAAGAACCAAGGGCATTCACCCAGAAAATTTCTCTCTTTAGAATACTCTCTTTACTTGCCCTTGCTTGTCTTCTGTCTTTTCTGTTTGTTTGTTTTTTAATTGCCTGTATGCATTTAATGCACGTGAAATGATTCCCTTTGCCAGACATGATATAACCCTGCACTCAGAGCTTTGTGAACTGCTGGTTCCTAACACTGGAAGATGCAACCCAGCCAGAATCCCCTCTAGACAGCTCTGATGCTTTCATTGCATTATCAATCTTTGCCCAGATCATTGTCTGACTCTTTTCCCTATCTGTAGCTTGGTTCTCACTTAGAATTGCAAGTTAGAAAGTTCCTATTTCTTTTTATCCATGAAGGAGATCTACCTCAATAATACAAGCTTTTGCATGCTGCCCCATTAGTGTCTCATCTTAATCCATGCCTTGAGGGTCTGAATCCAGAGAGGGTAGAATAATTGAGTCTCCACAGATCTTGGACTCTTCTCAAACTGTGCCAAAAAGTGAACCAATTAAACTGTGCTTTCATGACATTGCAAGCCAGCCCCTTGCAGAGAATGTGGATGAAAAAAAAAAGAAGGTTTATAATTTAGATTTCAGAAAAAGAATGGTTGCCCCTCCAAAATTATCTGACTTGTGTCATTCACAATTTAGTCAGAACCTGGATTGCTACCTTCAGATTATGGAAGCTGGCAAAATTCATAACCTGGCAAAAGGGAAAATATTCACATAATTCTCTTGGCAAGAAACCAAATCAAACTATTCTTTTTAATTGCAGGTGAGTAATAGCACTCTTGCATTTCATACAAATAACGTCAGCACTCTCCTGCTCTGTGATTGATGGGATGTTTTAAGTGAAGGGTTTTAACTCAGCACAGCTGGTCTTTTGTTGGATTCCTCTCCTAGCCTAAGAAATTTTTGGGTTTGGATGTATTGGCATCAACTTTCCCTTCTAAGACTGAAAAATATTCCTCAAGAGAGTAGATGTTGAGTTGTCAGCTCTCTGCTTGGTCTGTATCCCTGCTAGTGAAAACCAGGGATTACTGGGAGTTTTGTTTGGTTGGCTTTTTTGACCAATTCATTTGGACTTCCAAGGTCTTGTCTGGGCTCTTGGATTGAACTAATGGTCTTTCATGAGTAATGTGTCTGCAGCCTAAGTGCTTCCTTGCAGTGCTTTCAGGAGTTTACCTTTTCCCTGGATCTCTGCCATTTTGTTGCTTCCCGTGGGTGTCCAGGGAAAGAAAACTGCTGGGTGCTCGAGAAAGGAGTAGGACTTTATACAATTTCTATTAAGCTTCCAAAAAAACAGGATGTGCAGCAAAAAAAAGTGGGGTTCTTAGCCACCATAGCCACCAGCTATGGAGTTCATTAAAGTAGGCATATATCCATGTAGTGTGTTAAATTCCTAGCATTAGGGATCACATGGGTTTACTCTCAGTCTCTCAGTAAAATCCACACGAGCTTTCTGAGCCCTGGAGTACATAATAACAGGAAAATAATGGCTCTGGTTAAACACCTCCCCAGGGAGGGCCTGGTAAATGTTCAGGGTGGTGATTAGGGAAGGTTAACTTATGATGTGACAAGGAAAGTAGTACAACTTAGATAACACTAATAAATGACAGTGGTGCCAAAAAATGATTGATTATTCTGAGGTGTTCAGTTAAAAAAAGGAAACAAATAAAACAAGCATTTTTTAGAAGAATATCCTGAATCTATCTGTGCCCATGTATAGTTATTTACCATTCTAGTATATCAAGTTGGATGTCTATGTGTGGAAAACATATTACAGAAGGAATTACTTAGCATGTAAGGAATCATCTGATGTGCCCCATGCAGGACAGGACCTTATACAAGCTTCCAATTTTTGTGGTTGCCATAAGTAAGTACTCATAATGCCATTTATATTGTAGTAATAGCAAGCATTTACTGAATGACTGAAAACAAATTTGCAAGGGGAGAATAATTTTCTCTTTACTCTTGTTGGTTTTATGTTCCATACATTTTAATCCTTACATTGAGGAGTTAGTAAATTGAATTGTGGGGAATTTTTGCCATAAACAAGGGAAACCCTAAACCTCTAACATTAAAAACCCCTGTTTTTCCCTCCCCAAGGATTAGCCATTTCCTTCTTGTTGATTTTCTTGTGTTAGAATTTCCAGCATGATTTTCTTTCCTTCTGTTATGAAAGCTATATGAATTATGGTTCTTGTATTTTTGGCAAATATATATTTTGGACTTTATTCATTATTATGTTGCAAGCTCTCAGTCTTGTGCAGACTTTGACATACACTCTCCAGGTTATGCAGTGATCTGAAACACAGATTTAGAGGGCGAGCTCATAATGAAAAAAATTAAGCAACGCTTCACCATTTGGGATCTAAATAGCCCTGTCTTGTTCAGTGGTTGAATAATTGCTCAATATTCTGGCCTTCCTGTGATGGACCCAGCCTGTCTACCCAGAGCCAGGAGCTGTGGTGCTCAGATATCCGATCTGTCTCTGGGAAATCCTGAATTGTCTGTGCAGCGCTGTCTGGAAATTTTAGGGCTGCTCTCACAACTCGAGCAGAGCCCTGGGCCCACACGGCCCTGCAGAATCCAGTTGGGAAATTAGTCCAGCTGCTGTTTATTTGGGTGTCACTGTGTTGCCCTCCACTGTGTGGAGGTACAAGTGGTGTCTTCTAGGGGATATCGTGGAGAGAAGTCAGCACAGTGAAAAGCAGAGACTCCGTGCTGATGCTTGGAGATCCTCTGTGTGTCTGTAAAAAGCTCTGTTTCCTCAGGTCTGGTCTTGAAGCCTGAGGCAGATGTTTTATTACACTTTTACTGACTCTAAGGAAAAAATCTCTCCACTTCAGCAGGAAGATGAGGCCTCCTGACACCGAAATCTTTGCTCCAAACATTACAATGTGTGTTCTGTGGCATGTAAAGAAAAAGCTACTCAGAGTATTATTTAGGGAGATGCTTTTCCCACCTCTCCCATAATGGACAAGCACTTGCCTGTACAGTGCTGTTATAAATCATACATCTATTATGAAATAATGCAAGAAAGTTAAAACCTGAGTGCTTACATCCAGAATAAGCTGATGCTCAGAGGCGTGTAGCATGCATACCTGACACCATGATGTACAAGAGGTCTTGTCTGACTGCATGGTATGTCCCTCATTCCTGCCCAGAAATAAGGAGCTGACTGCAGACATCATTCCAGTGGAGAAGGTTTCCATGTTACATCAACATAGGTATGGTTGCTTTCTTCCTGGCTCAGTCTCTTGTTGCTACTCCTTTTTTTTTTTAATTTTTTTTTTTTTCAGCACAATGATAACCATTTCAGTATGTTTACCACTTAAAGGTGTTTTCAGTATTGCCTGGTGGTGTCTGACTGGGCTGTGAGAAAGCAGAACTTTCCACATGGAAGTTTTTCCGAGACAGATCTCAAGGTTTCCCCTCCTGCCCAAAATGTGCTTCCATTTCTTCCTTTCTTGAGCTGTGTTGCCTGTACAGGGAAGCACTTCAAAGCCATTTGGCTTCTTGTCTGTGTTCTAGGAGGCTAATGGTCTAAAATACAAGAAGAAAAAGGAGAACACCATAAAAATTTGAAAAATTTATTCCTTTTAGTCTGCTAAAAATCGGTGTTTTTACCACTGAGATCACAAAAACTTGTTTGTTTTCATCAGCTTCATTTACAGGAGTAGTGAACAGAGTTTCTTTACATAAAGGTGCACATTTGAAATAAAAAAAGAATTCTATGTAAACTTTTCAGGAAAAGGATACCTTGTCACTTTTGCTGTATGATAAGGGAATAACTGAACAAGAGCAAAACAGAGAAAAAGGATGTATCAAATTGCATATGGTTGCTGTAATGCCCTTGCTTTCCCTTTAATTCATTTAATAAAGAAGGTGGTTGTAGTGTGTAACGCAGTTTTTTTTTCTGGCAGCAGTCAGAGCTGCAGCCACTCTCTATGCAGCGAACTGAATCCTATGTGGTTCAGGCAGTTAAAAATACCAAAATGACTTTCTTCCCTCCTGCTCCTCCAGGCTTTCTTCTTTGCAGATGGCAGAGGACAATATGCTGGGTCTGCAATAACACTGACTCAAAATTCCTTGCTAATTGTAAGATAACTTCCTAAAGATTGCAAGCGAAAGGAAGTCAGAGAACAAAGCAATGTCAAGTATGCACATGTCACAACACAATGTGCTGATTCCAAGCCTTTGGAAACATGCTGAAAGACATGTCTGGAAAAAAGAAAAACAACAGGGAAGTGCTTCCACACAGGCTTTCAGCATGAAAACAACAGCTGAATGTGCCTGTTCCCACCAGGAAAAAATACCCTGAAATAACAAAAGGTGCTGGAGAGCTAGAAATGAAATCATCAGATGGCGAGAGCGCTCTTTTGTCTGTTCTTACACAGACTGTAGTCCCAGTGCATTGTAAAGCAAGGGATCAATCTGGAGTAGTGTTTGAGCACAAGGTGCCAAGAAGACCAAGAAAAATGGAATGTATAAACACATCTCTCTTACAATGGAGGACTAACAGAGCAAAACAGGAGGAAAGCAAACAAAGGGCCACACTTTCAGATAATGTATCTGCAGGAATGCAAACTCTGTACATTCCTGATCACTCCTGTAGGTACCGAAGGCACAAAAGACAGACTCTTGAGGAGAACGGCATACACAGCATTTCTTTGTGAAACAGAGCCTGCACACATTCCCTTCATAACCACAGGTAAATCTTTGCATCATTGGCGTACTCTAAAGATGTAAGTGCTTTCAATTAGGTCTGTCACTGTTAGCTTGCTCAGTCCAATTTTCTGTCAACTTAAGGGCTGAGGGCTGAGTAAATTCCAGGGGAAAATTATGGGATCCCAGTGAAAGATGCCATGCACATCACAAATGAAACACTGCATGCATCTGACTAAAGATGCCACAAAATATCACCTCTACAGGCACAAGGGCATCCTACCTAAATTCAAATGAAGCAGCACTCAGGAATGAATAATAATGCACCTAGGCATTTTTGTTTTAAAGCTGATAAAGGGAAATAAAAATTATCCCAGGGTTTTGCAGGCGGAAACAAATACTGGGATGAAAACCAAGTTGCCTAACGTCGCATATCAGTTCAGGAATAATGTCTCCATCTCCAGATTCTCAAGTGACATTATAAAACTGTTCCTTTTTGTTAAGTGCCGAGCCCCAAAGAGCACTCAGGACAAGTGCACCTGAGAGGCTTGTTTTGCATTTGATGCTTCTGGTTGCGCTCCCAGAGATACATGCCATAAAATGACCTCACAGTTTGCTCATGCTTTCTACAATGTGCAAGAAAAACCCAACCTTACCTTAAGCAAGTGATTTAGGTAGATCTTTGTTTGTTAAAATCTAGCATAAATGTTTCTGCCAGAAATAGAAAAAAGTGTTTCTGTGATTACAAAGGCTAAATATGAAATAGACTGATAAAATATTTCTTTCCCCTGGCTGCAAACTCTATTATCTGTCTCAGATCTATTTGTCTGCTAACTATTCCCTGTTGGTGTACTTTTGGGGGTTCAGGTCTTCCTTGCTGATTCTAACTGGGACTCCAACTGTATGAAGCCCCATTTAAATCTGATGTTCAGCTGTCTTTCTTAGATTGACATGCAGTTAATGGATTTCTTCTTCCCTCTTGGGCTAGACTGAGACTATCTGACTCCCAGCCCCAAAACAGCAAGTTCATGGGAAATGTGTCTTCTTTAGAATCAACACTAGTTGGTTTTTATTATTATTACTGGTATAAACAAGAACCTGACCAAACTGAGACTTCTATTTTATACTCGGAAGAAACCCTCTGCTGTAACAAATCACTGTTGTAGATATCCTTTGAGGGTGTAACACAGCCAAATGAGGGACTGAGATACTCTCTTACTGATGTGCATGGCCACATAAGATTTGTCAGGCAAGAAGGCACATGAAATTGTTAGGCAGTGAAGGGAGAGAAATACCTTAAAAAGAGTTTTTTGGGTCGTAATTCTGTTGCTCCTACCAAAGGGTTTTGAAATAACACAAAGGATGAGATTGTTGTCCTGGGAACAATATTCTAGCAAATTGCTTTTCCAGGACCAAGGGAATAGTGTCTTTCATCATAATTCCTCCTTTCAGACCACTGAATAAATGAATTGAAATCTAACTTTAGGTAAAAAAAAAAAAAAAAAAAAGAAGGAAAATATGAAGGTTAAATCCAAGCACTATTATACTGTCCAAAAAGCAGTGAATAGATTGTAGCAGGTGGTCTCACCACCTGTGCCTGTCTACTTCCATTCCAAGTAATCTCCTTATCAAATGCAGAGAGAAGCAGACACCCAGGAGGATCCCACAGGAAGAGCAGCAGCTGAAAAACAGTGACTAACCAGGGAGATAGGAACCTGCAGTGCAGGGGATACATAACCTGGGAGAAGCTGAAACAGTGAAAACTGCTAGAGACGGATCCTTGTCCTATTTGAAGCTTGTATATCTACAGCAAAACTGCTGGCTCCAGCCCTTCACATTTATATCCTGGTGGTAATGGATGGGAGATGAGAGATCCTGCAATTCCAAGCTAGAAGCTGCCATGTCCTAATGGGTTGCAGAGAAAAAGGCCAGTCACACAACACTTTTATAATAGCACCTATTTTCTTTATCCTTCCTCAATTGCTGCAGGAAATGCTTTAATTTAATAGAGCAAGCGGATGCATTGCCTGGGTTCTGGGTGGCACACTAACAACTAACAACAATGATCCCGGCCCTTGGCACTGCAGGCAGGGCTGTGGTTTGCTTCTCAGTGGGCTGCACTTACAATGGCTTTTTATGACTGTCAGACTTCCACTAAAAGAAAACAAAGTGCTTGAAAAAGCAATCGCTGTAAAGACTGTTCCTGTCATGTATCTGAATATTCCCTTTCACTCGTTCTTTTCTGTGCATGAAACTTCTTAGGTAAATATCGCTGGCAGGGAAAATGTACCTCAAAGGAGCCCGCTGTTACCAGTGTGTATCCTCACATTTGAGTGGGATCTTTTGAAGTGAAGGCATTCTCAAAGTTGAGGACCTCTCTATCAAGCTGCCTGCTGGGCACGATGCACACCCTGGAGCTGATGGCTCTACCTTTTCCCAAGCTGTTCCCTAGCAGAGCAAAGTTCTTGCTCTCTGGGTGGGAGCCACTGTTTCCTTCTCAACAGGTCTGCTCTCTGTGGTGCAGCACCTCAGTGACACAGCTAAATGGCTTCTCAGGTGGGACCACCCTTGGCGCAGCGTTGCATCTTCCACTCTGCACCCAGAAGTGGTCCCTGGGTTTCTTGTAACTTCTACATCTGGACCCAAATGCTTCCAGGGCATCCTGCTTGCACCAGGCAGTGTGGAATACTTTGTAATAACCTCTAATGGGATCCAGCCCTCACTGATTCTCTTCCATCTGTTCCTCATGGACAGGACATCTCCATGTCCTGTAACGGTCACTTTGGTAACAGCCCTGACGCTGGATCTGCTTTTCTGGTCAGTCCAGCTGTTATTCTTGGGCTTTTTAAAAATCCCTTCTCAGTTTTAGCAGCACAAGAGGATATGGGCAAAAATGAGGCCTGCTGAAACCCATCAGAAGGGTTGAGCGGCACCCTGGGTAAGGGTGACAGACCCCAGCATCCACATTTTCCATAGTGATGGTTATCCATGAAAATGAACACTGCATGAGAGCTAATCCTGAAACATCCAGCACAGCTTCTGCAAGCTTTAGTGGTTTGTCCTGATGTAGCATTGCTTGATATTGTTTTTTCAGAGAAGGGGGCTTCACTTTGGATTTTACACCGTAGTCTCAAAGGGAAGTCTGGTTCCCCTTGACAGCTATTTGGCTCATTCATTTTGAGTGATGCTTTTGAGATCCTTGAGTGGAATATTTTGAGTTAAAAGAATAACACTGCAGATTTCTTTCTTGAAACAGTAATGCTTCTTTCATTTCTTGCATGATGTTGTCAAGACAACAGTGTCCTAATTGTACCTATACTGTTTGCCACAGTGTTTTGGAGCACACAATGTTTTGGAGCAGCTTTTGTTGTAGAAATATTTCCAAACCTGGGCAGTTTTTCTTTTCCCCTTTTTATTTTTTCCCAAGTATTTAAAAATGTGTAAGGAAATGTTTATTCCTGGCTAGACATTAAGATCTGGATTCAAAAGGCATTTTTGTTTTGTTCTTCATATGACTCTCAGAATACACAGGTTTTGTGCTAACTTTCAATCAAAAATATCATATATGCTGAAGAAGGTCTAAGGTTCCAGAAGTTTAAAAGTCAAGGAGTGAAAAGTGATGACTCCTTGCAACTATGATGACTCAGAAATATATGACATTTTCTGTTATTTTGTAGGGTGATGACTTTATACCATCATTTACTTAAACAGTGTGGCAAATTTTATAGTAACTTCATTAATCAATTTGACACTTTTACAGTCTCAGCTTGCATTGCACTTAACATGCTTTTTCAATATTTGATTTCCCTGACTAAATCCATAAAGCAAAGAAAGGAGAGATTAAAATAACAAGAACTACATTGACTCAAATTCAGCTCAAAGTTTATGCTGGATTCTGCTGTATGCTTTTAGCAGGGAAGCAAAAAGTTTGATCTTCCCTCTTGTGAAAGGTTTGTGTCAGAACAGGACAGGCCCTGAGGGACTTGGCATGAAGAAGTGGTGCTAGTGTGGTGGTAATTCTGTCAGACCTTCCCCTTCCCAGGAGTGTGCAGGCCTGTAGGTCAGAAGGCTTTTGGTAGGAAGGTTCCCGTCCACATGAGTCTTCCTTAGGAATTTCTGAGCAGGCTTTCAGAACTGGTTAGGAAGGAAGAATTTATCTCGCTTCAATTTAGAGGACTCTGTTAAAGCAAAGCATGTAGTGAGATTCAGATCTGGGCAGCAATAATCTTTATTTCATTGTGCTCATTTTGATGTTGATCACAACACTGACCAGTAAACAAGGGAAGATGAACCAATGTTATATGAAGTTTCTGTTGACTCCACTTGAAGGCCACAGCTATTCTTCCTGTTCCAGGAAAAGCATCCTTTTACAGATGACTCTTGATACTCTTCTTTCTTTGACTCAGGTAAAGAGAAAACTGTGGTGTGGCAATAAAGTCTTGGTAATTTGGCTAGAATTAATTTGTACCTATGTAAAAAAGCCATGTAAAGATATAATCTGACAGAAATTCCATGCTAAGGTTACAAAGCCCAGAATTTAAATGTTAGGAAATATTTTACTCACAGCTGCCAACAGAACCTTAATTCAGATGCTTTTTGTGTTAAGATATAGTCTTTTATTGCATAATCACATACTATTTTTTCCACAGGACCTCTGTCTCACTCAGGGCACAGAACCTACAAGAGGGCCAAGTAGAGGTTATGCAGGCACACATAAATCCGCCACTTCCTAATTTAGCTGTCCTTGACTTTGCAACCTACATAATTTTGCTTTCAGAGAGATACATATTATTTTCTTTTCTTAAACCATGATAGAGGCACTTTTCATAAATGGTTTCTTTTGCTGGGAAGCTGTTGGATGTCAGCTTGCTAAAGGAGACATAGTTAAGAAATGGATAATTCAGTAAACACAGCCTCTGCGCATTTTTAAACATGCATAGACTAACACTTCATTTGCTCTCAGCTTGGAGTGTCTCATGGTGTTTCAAGTGCTAAAAGATTTACTATGGTTTATGACTTAAATATTTCTAACTCAATTTGTCGTTTAGCACCAACCCCCCCTGTCCTGCAGCACACTCAAAGGCTAAAGGGCACCGATGCATTCTCCTGCTTAACTGCCCATGGATTGGAGCAGCTCTCATGACCTTTCTATTGCTCTGGGGACCTTTTATGAAATTAATAATTAAAATGAAGGCCTCAGGTCTGTGTGTGATGTAATGCTTGAGGTTTTCAGTGCAAAACCAGATTCCCTCAGTCACAATAATTTTTATACATTAAACAGTTTTGCTTGAAAAGAATTACATTGTGCTTCAGCATAATTTTGATTTTTCAATCCACCTTGCTACCAGCTTGCTCTTCTGCAAAGCACTGAGTGCATTTCCATTAAATTTCATTTAAATTTCATTTCAAAGTACATCTTAGTCTTTATGGCTGGATGCTCCTTTTTAAAACATGCGAGTTCTGACAGGTATGACCTGGGGTGCAAACACATAACTTTATTTGCTAAGAATAAGCTATTTAGCAGTGTAGCTTTGATTATGGCTCCATCATTAAAATTCTGGGACACTACTGTAAAAAAATGGACTGAAGCTACAGGTAGAATGAGCAGGAAACAGAAACACAGATTAGAGGAATGAAGTGTGATGAGCAGGCTGTCATATCCAGTTCTCCGAACCTTGTAAGTGGAAAATACCCAGCCTTGACTTGCTTTGACTTCTTGGAACAACTTGACAGTTATCAGAAAGAGCCTTTCAGTCCAAGAAGATTGTGTTTAATAGGTGGCCAAGTCAGTGGGTTCATAATCTGTAAGACTAATTTACTACTGTCTACTGGAACAATACTTGTTGAGTGGAAAATGCATTTTAAGGCTTTTTTTAGTGGCAGCTCCACAACTGATCCTATAGAGACTATTTTGAATCCAGGTTTTCATGCCTTCAGCAAATGCAGGTTTTAAATGAGAATCCAGCTGTGGAACACTGAAAGCCTTCACTGCAGCTACGTGCCTGGGCTGTGTAATAGATGAACAATCTGAGGCAACACTGAAAGAATCCATTTTTCCCTTTCCAGTTTCTCCCCATCTGGGTTTACTAGATTACCCGACAAATATGAGTTAATATTCTAGCTTGCAGAGACCTCTCATGTTTGGAGGAACTGTAGATTTCATAACAGTTTTATGAGTTTAGAGTTGCTTTTTGGAAATGTGTTTTTAAACAGAGGATGTGTTTTATCTTTTCTAGAACATATTTTCTTGATTTAACTGGCGTGGGCTCATAATTTTTTGAATAATTTAAGCAGTCTGGGTCTAGGGCCCAAATTGTGTTGACCTTAAATATAATCCTGATGGAGTAAATGTTGAAATAGCAAAGAGAAGTTTAGTTTTGTGTTGAAGACCAGGGTCAGTGAGAAATATTTCAGCTGTTACGCTGTCCTGATTTAGAAGGCAAATGAAGGGCTTCTGTGCATCACATTGACGTGTTGTGACTGAATGAGTGCAGATGCATCATGATCTGGAGTCTGCTAAACTTGTGCTTGGAGGACTGTGAATGTATAAGGAAGAGTCTGTTCCTGGGAGAAGTCAAACACAGTTTCTGGAAAGATCCCAGTAAATCACACGCATGCACATACACACGCGCACACACACACACACACACACACACACAAAGTTATGCAACATTTACTGGTAGGATGTGGAACAAAACAGATAATTTACCAGTTTATTTGGAGTGTGGGAGCACCACAGACATTAATGGTTTTCACCAGTGTCAGGTCAGGAACCGGCCCAGGAGCTGCCCAAAAGGCTCAGGAAAAGGTGTTATAAAATTAATAATCTCTGTGGAAGATGCCTTTTATATTGTGTTGAATATTTGAGTTTTCTATTGGGCTGCTCCTTGTGCAGGGGACATAACAGGGAAGCACTGGACCACGACCAAAGAAGAAGGACTACAGTAACTGACAATATCTCAGATCATATGTTCCTGCAGGACTGGAGATCCTTTCAAGAAAACTGGGTTCCTGGGGAAAGTAGATTCTCAAATCTGTTACTACTGGTCAGAGCCTAAGAAATAAAATTTCCAGTCCACAGGGGCAAAACAGGTAGAACACAGTAGAGCTGTGCTTCAGGCAGCCATTCCCAGCCTAGGTGGTATTTGGTATTTCTGCATTGTCCAGACATTAACCAGGCACAAAGCATGGATCTGTGCTTAGGATAATTAGTCTACCTCAGTTTAAGGATTTGGTGTGAAAAACCTGTAGCACAACTGTTTTTTTAATTGGTGGAGTAAGAAGGGAAGGCAGCATGTTCCTCATCTGAAATTTAGTATTTGAAATTATTCCTAGTATTTGAAAAATTAATTTAATAATATTTTGGTAGTATTACCCATTTACGCCAATTATTGACAAGGACTCAGCACAAATAATGTTTTATTTTTCAAGCTGCTCTCTTGCTTGAAATAAAAATTGGATGTAGTGAAAATGTGAAGATTTTTGAAAGAGATCTAAAAAAAACCCCAAAAAACAAAACAGAGTGGAATTTGTTCAGTTCCTTTAGAGACACAGCCTCTGCCTTCAGAGCATTCTCAGCATTCTATATGATTTCCAATCACTAGCAAAACAAGGGAAAGGCTTTCCCAAGGGAAATCTGCTTAAGCCTGCTGCAGTGTCTGTGAGGAGTTTGGGTGCTGGTGGAGAGTGATACAGGGAGGAACTGTGCTGTCAACAACAGGAAGCTGGTGAAAAACGAGCGGTGCCCCTGGGGAGGTGAATGCAGAGCAGATGTCTCTAATTGTGAGTCACACTGTGACAACTGACAAGAGAAATTCTGCACTCTTGACACTTTAAAGATACCAAAAATACCAGAGAGCACATTCCATGGCTTCTTGAAGACTTCCATATCGAGGTAGATGTGGGGGGAGAGCTCCATCTCCTCCTGTTTCCATCACTAAACAGCCCATAAAATTTGCTGTTGATAAGCTTCCAAGCAGCCAAGCATTCTAATACTTAGATAAGTCACTAATGTTAATAAAACCACTGAAGAAATAAGAAGGAAGAGGTGCAAAGGGGATTCATGTGCAGGGCAGCACCAGTTGCTTTAGATACTGATCCTTTCAATTAAGGGCGGTTCTGGATAAGAAAGGGGAAAGTAACATCCTTGTTTATAAGCACTGTTAGATTTAGAAATGTCTCTTTTTTTCCCCCCTTTTTTTCCCTTTTTTTTTTTTTTTTTTTCATCTGGAATGACTGCAAGCATTTTCTTGATATATTCCTGTTATTGTCTGGATACAGGATTGCAGATTTATGTTGTGCTTCTTTAGTGGAGTTACAAAAAGTCAAGACCAGCAACCATTCATAGCTGGTTGCCAATTTTTTATTTTGGGATGAATGCCTGACTTGGGTGGGTCTGCAGATGTCAACAGTGCTACTCCAGAAATGTGTTTTAGTTGCTTTATTTGCTCTCTTGATGCAACTCCTTTACTAACAGTACTTTAATACCATGCTCGGGTCATCTATCCCTTAAGCATGGCCAGGTTGCTTTGTGGGCACCAGAATAGCCTAAATCAGCTCCTTAGCTTGGAACTCTGTGACCATTGATACCTGGCTGAGACATTATTATTATTATCTCTCCTTTGGTCCCATGCACAAATTTTCCCCTGTGTATTTGGAGAGGTGTGTGTGAATTTTATAGTGTTGCAAATATTTTTGGGAGTGTCTCGTTCTGACTGGATTCAGATGTCTGATATTTTGGCGATCTCCACTGTTTTCCAGGTTGTTGATATTTGTGGAAGCTGTTAACAATGGAAAAGTGCATCTGGTCACTTGGGAAGGCACAACACTGCACAACTGTTCTTCCTACAGCTGCTGGGGTGCTGTTCCAGGACACAGTTTCAAAGTTGGTGTTGGATGAATAGTCCTGCAGGGAGGTGGAGGGTTTCCTCAGGCAGGTCACACAGGTCAGAACCTCTCAGCTCACTTCAGTGTTTCTGGGTTGGAGTTATCTTTACCAGTTTCTTTTATTATTATTTTGTTGTATGTTATACCAGTTAAGCCTCTGTGTATTTTGTAGTAGCTGTGGTAATTGTATAATATCAGGAAATCCTACTGGTCTTCCCCTATGCCCTGTTGTGTTACACTCCTGGGATTACACCAGAGGGCCCTCCTTTGGTCCAGTTCTCATGTGTCACTGATGCAGTTTGTGATGAGAATAATTTAAATTGTTGGGCATTTTGGAACAACACTTCCCCTTTGTAACTGCTGTGCCAGACTGACATTTAACCAATTTTCTAGCAGATGTTTTATTAGAGGTCAGCTCCTATTGCCATTTTAAAGATGCTGTTACTCTGTGAAATGCCCAGGATCCACACTGATTGCAATTATTCTACTGAACCACTTGTGTTGTCACACTTAAGAATTTGCAAACTGTGTAACACCCACGTACACTAGGTTACATTTTCTAAGATAATGAACCTTTTTCTGTATCCAGCTCACAAATATCTATGCAGATACATGCATATGAGCCTTCCAAAACATGCAAATCTCTGCTATCCTTCTGTGGTATCACAACTGCCAGACAAGTCAACTGCAATGCAGAGCCAAGGAGCAGGACTCAATAACCCTCCCTACTTTCATGTTTGGTCAGAATGTCAAAGTTTGTCTCTTGTGGCGTTATTTTTTCCTGCTGCTAATAGAATAGGAGCAAGTGCTGTGTGATATTGCATTCTTGAATCCTTGGCAGGGATTTTGAGACCACAACTCTTCTCTGCTTCTTAAAGGCTTTCCCTGGGAGAAGCTGTAGGACGCGGCGGAATTTCTTTCTTCTTTGTATCTGTGTTGGCTAAAGCAGGACAGAGGAGCTTGAAAAGGCTCGCCCTCCTCAAGGAACGCTATCTGATTCGTAAGCATTCCTAGAGGTTAAGGCTGGTGACTATCAAGAAAGCAAATACTTCACGCAAGGGTAAGTCCTCTAATTGTGTTTGTGTTGAATAACTGCCAGATCCCCATGTCAGGATGTCTGCAGTCACGGCTCTGATCTCACCATTCCTTCCTCGGCTGTTGCACAATCGTGTTGCATGTTTGTGGTATGGGAGAAAGTTGGAGAGCTGGGCTATGAAACCATCTCAGGGAAGGAAGCCATGTTTTATTTTAGTTGCTTGGTTTGGATAAAAGCCTGTAGGAGATGGAATATCATAAAAAAAAACCCATAATGAGGCCCATTCATGGAAAACAAACCTGGTTTTCCCTACAGATATGTGAAATATGAGGTTTGATAGCCAGGTTGGAAAAGGAAGTGTCAATAAAAGTGTTTGCTAGTGTAGTGGAAATCCTCACGTACACATGTGTGAGGTTATTACTTGTTCTACGCGGACTCTCACCTGTGATTGCAAGGTCTGTTGGGGTCAGGCTTGTAAATCCAATAAGGGAACTGTTGAAAAACTGGTTATGAATCTGCTCCTCTGATGGATCACTTCAAGGGTCTGTTGTGGCAGGGAAGTGAGACAAAACAGTCACAAGTAACAGGCTACAAGAGAGGAAAGAAACTCAAAGATACTGCAGTGACCTTAGCAGGGGAGACAGAAGGGAAGGACATCATAATTCCTTCCAGCCACAGCAGAAGAGTTTTGGGGACTCTCAGAACAAGCAAAGATTGAAAACCACTCAGGTTACACAAACATTCAATCCTGAAAGAAGACAGCAGTTGCCTTAGCCACAGAAATGTTGATTAAAAGTAATATCCTGATCGGTCTCAGTACCATAAATCTTTCCTAGATGATAAAGCTGTGCATTACTCCTGTTTGGTTAGAACAAAGCAAATGTCACAGAGGTTTAATTTTAATACAGAAAAATAATAAGAGGTTGAGTTAATCTATGACCATCATGTCATCTCACATAATAAAATCTGGTGAGCTGGTAGCAGTGCTCCAGGAGGATGTCAGTTCCACTTCCTAAACGAGGAAGGGAAGAATTATCCAGAGCAATAAAGAGCTTGTACAAATAATATGAGGGAAATCAGAAGTTAATCTGAATACCAACTCACTCAATCTAATCAGTATGAATAGCTCCCTGCCAACTGCTCTGTTACCTGAAACGAGGGTCAACTGATAAACATCAGCCAGTCCTCTCATTAAAAAAAAATACAGCTAACAACCCCCCTTCATCTCCGAATCTCAAATTCCATCATTCCCGATAAGCACTAACCAGTTCCTCATCTCTCATTTGCAGTTCATATCCTGAGCTACACAGATTTGCTGTTAGAGATAAGGATATGAGAAAGTAAAGCCATATTAATACACATGTTGCAACCTGCAAGCCTCTCCGGGGCTGCCGTGCCTGGCGCTGGAAATAGAGGTGGTCAGTGAGTCTGCACTGGGATTTGGAATCTGGACACACTCCTGTGGTTTGGCCACCTTAGCCCAGGTGAACACAGTCAAGGAAAGTAGAACGAGCCACCTGGGTGGGGAAACAGGACTGGCAAAAAAGGGAGCAAGCAAGGAAGAATGGGAGTGAGAAGGACCCAGCTGTGTGTCTGGGAGCTGAAAGGGGGAAAGAAGGATAGGGATCTGTAATCCCAAATTTATGAAAGATGTCACCCAGCTGCCATCACACCATGTTAACTTTTGGATTCACATCCCATGCTCACCACTGTTAGATATTTGTCAAAGCTAAAGGCAAACTAACATTTTCTGCTTTTGCCTTTCACCATGGGTGAGGTTTCAGTGTCCTGAAAAACAGGTAACACCAATCAATGTTGGCATTCAGATGGCAGCCAGTAAAAGGTGGTTCCTGAATCAGTGTTCTGGGGTTTGAGTCAAACATTCCTCTTCAGACATTTATCCAATGTTTTTCTAAAGTTTTGGAAAGGTACAGAACTTTGTATTTCATTTTATTTTATTTTATTTTATTTTATTTTATTTTATTTTATTTTATTTTATTTTATTTTATTTTATTTTACTTTTCTTGGTAGCTGAGAGAAATAAGGGTTGAGTCAGCTGCACCACAATGCAGAATTCTTCTTTACAACAGGTTAGAGGCTTCCCAGAGAAAATCGCTCTTTTCCGTTCTGCAGACTTTGGTTCTTCATGTGTTTTAGATTTGCAGATAAACTAGTCAAAACTAATCAAAAGCAAAACAGAGCACAACCAATGTAAAATCCCCCAACAGACTTTTTAAAGGTCACTGACTCAACTATATTTAGTTTTAATATTTTTTTAATTTCAGAGTGTGGGAAATAAGCAGGGGTTATTTCCACCAGCAAACCAAGGTTTTCTTAGCCTGTGTTTTTGACTTCAGATTTAGCTGAAGTCAAATATTATGACCTGTAATAACCTGAGAACAAAGAACAATATGTCTTGTTTACACTCAAATTGCTTTTCACTGTCACTTTACTTGTTAAGGGGAAAAAATAAAGCCTGTTTCAGTGAGCCACAGGTAAATTAAATTTAAGTAGGTCAGTTCTTTGATTAAGGTCTTGGAGAGAAGCTGCCTGTAGCAGCTTATATATGCTTTTATTTATGGAAAGTCTACCCTCAAAACAGAAATAAGTCAAAATTATTTCAGTGATACGTTTTCCTTTTGAAAAATTTCACTTTTGTCAAATTGAGTAATATAGAGAGACCTATAAAATGGATTGATTTAGATCATTATTCAGGGAAAATAGATGTACTCTGTCACATTATGTTTCTCTCTGAGTTATCACCCATTTGTCTTTCCAAGCACATGCTCTCCCTTCCACTACTTACTTTTAATTTCAAAGGGTGGAAATAATGGGAGCAGGGGTTTGGATTATTATTTCATTTGAAATACCTAGACAGTAATGAAATGAAATAACCTATGCATCCTTTAAAAGCCAGATACTTGCTATTGAAAGAGAAAAAAATCCCTCCCTCCCCATCTCCCAACCCTGTTCCACCCCAAAAAAGAAGAGAAAGAAAAAGAGAACAGGTGCAGTTAATGGGCCAGACTAAAGTATCATGGGAGATTTTCAAAGCCACAGATGAATTTAGCTGCACCACTTCCGAGGAAAATAAATGAGTGTTGCTTACTCGGGTTTTCTGCAGTTTGAAATTATCCTCTCCAATGTCGCCTTTGGGGGAAAGCCCACTTGAAGTAATTGTAGACATTTGGAATTGACATGTCAGCGCCACCTCATATGACAGGGACAAATGCCACCCATTCATACCAAGATTTTCCACAGACAGCCAGAACACCAGAGAAAATTGCCAAGCATTGCCAGTGAAAAGCAGGAATAGCTTTGCCTTACGATTCCACTCTTTATTTTGTTGCTTTTTCAAAACTGTCTCTGAGTGGGGAACAAGGTCTGGGCATTTGTCTCAGGCAGGCAACTTTATGTCTTTTTTTTCTTTGGTTTTAGCAGAACCTTTCCTCCCACCCATACTCCCTATTGCATTTATTTATCTAAAATTGTCCTGGAAAACTATGAATTTGTAAAAATGTAACATGTGTCTTGATTCTGTGAAATTAATAAATGTTTAATTAAGAAGTCTTTCAGTCCCACATACCCCTACTCCAAACATACGCACACATTGAGACACAAATGTTGAATCTGTTAAAAAACAACTTTCAGGAACTTTGGAATTATACAAAAATTAGACAAAATTATACATTTAATACACCATCTGCTTTATTAATGGATAACTTGCTCATCTCTGGGCCTACATCACACATTGTGCTGATCCAAACACATACCCCATTAATTTAAATGGATTTTATTTGTGATCTTATTTTAAAACCTTAGTTCTTTGCAAGGTCTACCATTTTGTAAAGTCACTGTGGAAACACAGTGAAAACTATTTATTGAAGTGCTAATGGCTTATCCTGATTTCCATAAGGGAGCTTTTTTCTTTCATGCATTCTAACTTTAGTTGATCATCATCTTGTTTTACATTCAGTATTTAAAAATTGTGTTGGCAACGTGGCTGAGTAGTCAAAATATTTTTATTTTTCACTAAATAACTTCCATGTTTTCTTCCTTGCATTGACCCACTGCGGGTAAATTCAGAGCAAGAACCATGTTATTTCTGTTGTTCTAATGACTGACTTCAGTTAGGAATAAACTCTTGTGTTGTTCCTTCTAAGATAATATCATACACTACATTCCAACATATATAGTAGCTTTTAATTCAAAATCAGAGAAAAAAAATGGAATGATTGAAAATAACCCATAGGTTATGGAGCAAGCTACTGTAGAATCATCCTCGGGTCTGGATTAATCTGTCTGTTTTTCTACAGGTTGGGGGAATTTTTTTGTATTTTTTTATAAGGCAGTTTTTAATGCTTGAACAAATCCCTTTTTCTTCCCTTTGGTAATGTGGTTAACTGTCTGGAATGTGAGCCACTGGAAATTCTTCCCCACAGAAGAATCTCCATTAAGCTTTCAAACAGAGTTACTTCATCCTCACAGCTGCATGGATAGAAGGCTTTCTAGTGCCTAAATACTTACTGTATATGTCATCCTTTTTTTTTTTTTTTTTTTTTTTTTCCCCAGCCAGAGCTTTGGGAGCAGGTGCTGGCCTTTTGCTTCCTTTCTGCTTCCTCTGTGGGGAATGGGCTGGAAAGAACCAACTAATTAGAAAATTCTACAGGGAAATTAATTCTGCAAACAGCTGAGGAATGGCATTTCAGTATAATGCTCACTTTGTCTGTCAGCAGAGCGCTGGTTGGCTGCACAAGTGGCAGCTCTCCCAGATGTTAAACATGTAGTGATGAGACCAGAACTGCATCATATGTTGCCCGTTTACTAAAAGTCTTGGTGCTCCGGGAGAGTAAATACATTAAAACCAACCTCTGGGACGTGCTGTGTTGCGTCACAAGGCAGCAGCGTGGGGTTTTTTTACATATTCTTGAAGTGTAGCAATGAACCAAATCGTTTTTAGCAAGCTTAGTTCCAAGTGTTGCCTTTGCTTTCACGTAGGGCTGGGGGCATGGAGAAGGAGGTTGAGAGGAGACTCACTAAACCACTGTGTGTGAAGGCCTGGGTTGTCAAAGCGTGCTGTACACTTTGGAAAATATGTGCAGCTCTGTGACATGTCTGAGCAAAGCCCTCGCTTACCCAGCTGGCTGCTCACACACACGTGAGGAGAGTCGCATCTGCATCCGCAGCTTCCCTCTTCGGAGGCACTGGCGGCAGAAAAATGCAGGCACAGGGCCCTCGGGAGGAGCCTCTTCTGAGATGTTCATGGAAACAGCTCTTAGTGAAGATGATGACAGACTAGTCATGCCTCAGAGATCTCACCAGTACCTGGTTTGGTCACCTTAGTGCTTCTTACTTGTGGATGAAACCCCAACCGCTTGCATTACTTTATGTGATGTGCCTGGTTCTCAGCTCACTTCTTGTGACGGACCTCTGTGACCCTCAAGCCCAGTGTTCCTCCCAGCCACATTCCTCATCTGTTCCTTCCATAGCCTCCAAATTTTCCTCCAGCTAACCCTCAGGAGCAGAATTCTCATGCACATTGCTCCCAGATTGACGTGGCATCCCTGGCTTCTGAGCTGCCAGGAGATGGCCCTGGGCTCTGTTTTAGCATTCAGCTATGCACAAGTGGCCCTCACACTCCAGATGTCTGGGAATTTGGCCTGGATTTAATGTTGGAAGAGTGACTTGTGAGTTCCCATAGAGTAATACAGAACTGCTTTCTTATCTTTTTGATCTCAACATGATGTTGAATCTTGGAGTGCTCTGAACACCTCTTTGTGGTGGTTCATTTTTCAGGGGTCTTTCTCTGCCTCGGTGGCTCTTGTATTCTTGAGCTGTCTTTTATACTCTATCTCTGTCATAAATATCTAAATACTTTTCCTTCCTCCATCTCCTAAGAACTAATTTGTCTTATCTAAGAATATAAAAAATAGGACATTCATGCAATTCCCATGGAGATATGTTGTTTTTCTGCAGCTGAAGACTTTCCAAAGCATTTTTCTTTGTCTTATATGTGAAGGACTGTGACAGGACTAAATATTTTCTTTTTTTTTTTTTTTAATTTCCATTGTCCTGTACTTCACAAATGCAGTATAATAATCATTTTATATTCTGCCTCAATCAAAATCTCATCACTCCTTATTTTCTTATCAGTCTGTTCTCTCAAGCATAATTACATTGCTTTGTTGCACATTGTTGGGTTCAAGGACTGTTTTTAATGTTAAAATATCCATATCCTATTACCAGTCAAGTGTTAACATGTAGTTGTTTGAAAATTATTTGGTTATAAACTTTATTTAAATTAAACCTTGATATTTTGGCCATGCTCATGTTGATGTGGGATCATCTTCCAGCATGAAGCACTAACTAAAGGGCTTTAATTTGAAAGAGTCATTTTCACAGATGAAGATCATGCTTGCAGAAGAAAATAATAGCATTCCATCTTTGCCTTTAAGAAAAATCAGGCCAGTTTCTATATTTTCTAAATTTACTTCACCTGTTAGCAATTACAGTTTTCCTAATGAGATTTAATTGCTTAAGAAACCATTGAAATTAAGTCCCAGCTAAATATTAACATCTTGCCCTTATCTAATTCATAATTTGAAAACATTCATTGCATGTTTTGTTTTCTATCGATGCATACATTAACAAATTGGAAGGACTAAAAAGCATCTATCTCCAAAAGAGAGGTGAATGGACTTTTGGATGTGAGCAACTGGAATTCAAAGTATCTTTGCTCTGGAGGGGTCTTAATGTCACACATAGAAGATTTATTCTGCAGTCACATTTTCTGAATTAATTGACTTTTTAATTTTGAGGTCCTAGATGCATCACTGCCTGGCAGTTTTCCAAAGTGCATTGTGATAAAATGATGCCTGCATTATGGAAGTTTGTCAAGTGGTCCGCGCTTAACACAGGGACCTGTTTGCACTTAAAACAAGAACCAAATGAAATTATTAAATATTTTTGTCACATATTCTTCCCAGAATTACATTTTTTATTACGGTGTTCTCAGTAATTGCAGGAACATTGGCAGCTGAAATTTCTAAAGTGATTGTCAAACAGGAAATAAAATGGAAAATGGGAAATAAAATGTGCTATTTATTGCAGGTCAAGATAGGTTGCCTTTGTATTCTACATAGATAAAAGTTCTTAGTGATTTAATTTTCTGTATATTGTCAGACAGATGTTCAAAATACTGACCCAGCTGGTATGAAAATTTCATTTTTTCCAACTTATGATAATGAATTGAATAATAAAAAAAAAATCACAAAACATCTCCATATTGCATCCATGGAGATACACTAGGATGATTTGCACTAAATGGATTTTTACATGGAATTGATTTCTTTTCCAAGGTTCAACGAGAGTCAAGACTACATTCGTACGTGCTTAGGAGCCAAAAATTGTAAGTAAAGGAGAAAACACATCTGTGTGTGGAAGTTCTTGAGTAATTGCACTGTTTGTTTAATGATATAACTGATGTTATGAGTGCTCCTGGAGAGTACAGCAGAGCTGGAACAGCAGGGATAAGGATGTTTTCCTTCAGGGTAATGTGAAATGTTTTGTTTTGTCCTTGTGTGTTCATGAGGAATCCATTTCCATTTTGGCTTCAAGAGATCTCCCCTTTTAAAACCTGAAATTATCTTCCAGAAAAGTAATGCTGGTTTAAAAATTTAAAAGTTTTATTTATTTACTTATTTCCACTTCAAAACAAAGTAGTTTGCTCACCCATTTTGGGAACAAAGCTATTCACTGAAGCCGATCGGAGTTTGCAAAGGGTTTTAGTGAGTCCAAATTTCATTTTTCAGTCAATTCTGTATTCATCAAGAAATTATATTAATCTCTAGCTATAAGTTTTGGTTTCAAGTTTGTTTTTTTAAAATGTATGTTTACCACCCATATTGCAAGAGTTAATAAATAAATCCAAATTGATTTATGACTTGTTTTGCTTGGACAAGTTTATGAATAGAAATGTTGTATAGGATTTAATTAAATTCTTTCTTTGCTCCAAGAATGCCACTATCCAAAACACATTGAGAATTTTGTTCAGAAATTGTGCTCACACTTTGCAGTATTATGGATACTCTTGAGATAAACTGACATCTGGGGTAGATATTGATAAGAACAGTTTCCAGAGTTCAGAATGGAAACTTTTAAACATTCATGCTGTCCTTAAGTGTTAATATATGCCTGGCTTAATACTGCATTTCAGTATTTACATAAATTCTGTAGTTTGCATAACAGCCGCAATTCAGCAAATTGTAAACCTTTTCTTGATACATTTTGGCAGCAGCTGGAGGTATCATCCCTTGCTGAATTTCTAGATTGTTCACCGAGGTCAACATTCCCCAAGCATTTTGTCTTCTACATTCTCTGATCTTCTTCTCTCTGCTCTGGAAATGCAAGTGTTATTTTTTTCTCTAAAATCCCACCAATTTGTTACTTGTAGGCATGGCATGGAGAGGAAGGAGGGATAAGGAGGCAGTGGGAGTGAGTCAATATTTTAGGGGAGTGATACTGGTGTTATTCCAGCCAGTTTTACCCTTAAACTGCTGACTGCAGTGCTATCCATGGCTCAGGAATGAAAGGCTGCATCTTTATTTTGCTGCTGGTTAATGTGATGTAGCACAGATGAGAAAATAGGTAGATGTTTATCCAAACTTTATTCTCTGACCCAAGAATATGACAGTTGAAGGCTGCGCCACCTCTCCCAAAGGCCAGGTGTGTGCTGGGTGTGGATCAACAATATCCAGAAATACAAGAACCGAACGATGCTGAGGATGCATCTAAGGATGTTATCTAAATACCTGCATTTCATGGCAAAAAAACCACTCTGTTAGACTCATCTGATGGCCTGTTGCCTTCATAAGAGGAGTGTGTTGGGATGGCTGAGGGTATCAAGTCATGTCCCTTGTGGCTTAAAGAAAAAAAGTGATGGCATATGAATAAAAAAAACGGAGATTTCCAGAAAAGGCCTTGATTTTTTTGCCATAAGTCAATAAATAATTTTTTTTACACACAGATACATTAGGCCTGTTCTGGCTGCTTCTGGAATCCCTTAACACCAGCCTTCTTGCCCAAGTGTCAATCTGCTTGCCTTCTTTCCAGTCCTGGAAAAAAAATCCCTGAAATCTCTGCCCCTCAGCCCCAAAACAGAAGAAAAGAGGTTAATTTGTGTTTTATTATTTGGTAGTTTGAGGATTTTTTTGGTAGGCCATCTAGGGAAAAAAAAACCAACAAGCTGAAATTAGATGAACATAAAATTATTTTTGACACATTTGTCAAATAGTAGTGTTTTTAAGAAGTCTGCTCATGAACCTTGTTGTGTAAGCAGCCCCTTGCTCAGTTTGAGTAAGAGGATTTCTTGCCAGAAAGCAGAAAGAAAAGATCACCAGTTGGGGATTCATCCTTTCCACTTGTATTTTCTTTGCCTGTGATTCCCAAAGTGTTTGGTGGAAATGGCAGTGTTGTACTTTTGCAACTAAAACACAGGAGATTAAAGTGAAGATATGAAAACACAAATACTTGAAAAGTTAAATTCTTGGAAAAGAGAGACATAGAGAAGCTGACAGAGAAAGCTGATGCTCAGGAGTACACTAAGAACCTTCAGAGGGTTGGTGTTTATGGAAAACAAAGCACTTTTTTAGGAGTCTAAATTATACACTAAGCAACGGCCCCAGCTTTTATTACATTCTAGGAAAAGAGCAGGAAAAAGAACATATAATACTCAGAGTTATCTATACTAAATAATTGACTGGATATTATATCCTGTCTTTAAAGTTGCAGAAAAAACCCAAGTAGTTTGAATTACTATCATTTTTTAAAAGCTAGAAACACAATCTGGGAAGAAGTTTTTATGCTGGGCTACTTTTTAGCTGGGTTGTTTCTGACGAGTTAAAAAGAGCTGAAAATCTCATATTTTGCATTGCATAATCAATGGTTCAATGACTGACCAAATACCCATCATTCTGTTCCATTCATAAGATTATGCCATACACGGTCAGGTGGCATTTGTCCAGAAGATGACATGTCCTTTCATTGTGAAAAACCTTGGTTTGGAACTGAATGGAGTCATGTGCAGGAAGGAAGTGATTATGGAAACTGTAAGAATTTGAGACCTCGGCTATCTTCAGACACAACAAAACATTTCCTCCTGTTATCAGCAGGTATGTAATTACTGATCAGGCAAAAATGCCAAGAAATATTTCAAGAAGGTATTTGGCTTCTGGATGCTAATTCTGCCATCAGAGCTCTTGTCAGACATAAGCAGAGCATCAAGCTGGCATATTTTTTCTTATATGAAGAGAAGTAAAAGGGGTAAATATTTAGAGCTTGTGCTTTTACTGCCTGTTTCAAGGGACCCTACTGAATATCTTTGCAACCTCAAAAGATCCTTTATTAAAAGAAAGATAAGCTCCAAAGAACTCTGTTAAACTATTTCTTTTTCATTTAAATGGATAAGATTGTGATAGATACACTTGATTACATTATCGGAGTCTAGGAATTTTAAGATCAGCTCAGGTTCCAGAAAAATTGAAGCTAGCCACAAGTTAAAATAATTTTTAAGTGCATCATGTGAAAGGCAATTAGAAGCATAGATGTCATGCTGATGCACAGAATTTTTCAAGTTATTTGGAGAAATTTAAGTGTGGCAGTGATTGAGTTTAACCTTCACACAGTAACATTGTTTCTTTCAGCTCAGGAAATTATGTAGTCAAGCATAAAACATTTTCATATCTAAAACATATTCTAGACTTTAAGTCACTTCAAATACAGCCATTTTCAAATAAAATTTTGAATTTTGTCCTATATAACAAGTTATTTCTGTTCTCTTAAAATAATATATTGTACGCAAGAATATCAAAATAAGGACAGTATTCTGAATAATTTGACAGAACAAATGCACATAAGTTAAAATGTAGAATATTTACTACACAGAGAGAAGAAATGTGTTGGGCATGGATAATAGTTATTTAACTATGTTTTCAGTAGAAACCACCTCTTTCCTGAATAGAACTGGTTGTTATTTGTACCTGCATCTTCGTAACTTAAAATGACCTTAAAGAATGATAAGTGAAAGCCAATTTTAATTAACTACAATTTGATCAGTTAATATTTGAGGAGGTCAGTTCTATATTGAAGTAGTGCATGGCTAAATCTGCAGAGAGCACATTTCTGCCTAGCACCACCCCTCACTTAAAGGCATCCTGGCAGCTAGCTGGGATTTTTGCTCCAAGATTAAGCACATCTCTTCCTTAATGAATGGAAGGGAAGAGCCAAATCAGCTCAGAGTAATGTCGCTGGAGAGCAGCAGGCTGAGCTCTTCCAGGGAAAACAGCAAGATGTCAGCTGTATCCCTGAGAGTGAGGCATTTAACTCTATTTAGGTCTCTCAGCTGTGAATTAAACATCTCTAAACTGGCTAAAGGAAATCTCAGGCCAATATTGAAAGCATTCACCTGAGTGTTGACCTGAGAAATGTTGGTACCTGAGAAACTGCCAGGATCTCTGTAACAATCCATTAAATCAGTTCAGAAAGTATTCAAACACAGCCACATATATGTGGAGACAGAATATCCAGCCAGAGACCTATAAATACAGTATTTCTTCATGTGTACCATGAACTAAACTCTCTCAGTGCATAGGGCAAAACAACAGCCAATACTTCTGCCATTTCAGGACTTACTTTTGTAAGTGAATCTTCACTTTATCCAGTTTAAAATTTTTAAGATGATCATGGAATCATGACTTTTCAGCCCTGCTGACAAAGCCTGGAAGTCACTGAGTAGGTCATGCAGATCTGTGTTTCCCTGAGGGCACAGACTGCTCAGTAAGTCTGCTTGGTCTTCTCACTTACGCGTTGAACTTCAAAAGTCAAAACAAAACAAGAAACCCAACCCCTAAAAACAAGTAGCACTCCTGCTCAGAGGACACTTGAGGGAGTTATTCCAGTTGGTTCTTTCTCCCACTTACCTTTTATGGGAGGAGATATTTATGGAGGAAACAAATGGAAAAAGACCTCAAAGATCCTGCCACACAGATTTCCTGGTGTTATTCTACAGAGGATGAGGCAAAAATTCTTTACTCAAATTCCTTTCTCCATGTAAACAGGGGAGGGAGAAAATACTGTCTTTCGTCAGCATTTTGTTTTGCTCATTTGTCATTATCTTCAAAACTATTCTATTCAGTTTTTAAATCACGACTGGTGTGTTCAATATCAAAAATGATCCTTTGGGTATGCATTTGTAACGTGCTGAAATGTATTGTTTGCAATACAATATCTATATTTATCTATGTTATCTATAATTCAAAGAGTATTAGTGTGCTTTGGAAGATCATTTGGAAAAGTCTGTGGAAGGAATTGTTACTTGGCTGTATTAAGGATGAAATTAATTGAAGATGAATTAGAACTTCTGCAGAAGTGATAGGAAAAGAACCCAACAGCCTAAGTTCTTGGCTTTGGAAGAGGTAATTAGCCAGTACTGGAAGAGCCTTGATGAACTCGCAATCAGATATCCATTAGTGGATCTAGAGGGGCAATTTGAGAAGGTGTTCACCCTAGTGAATGCTTGTAGCCTGTTTCACTGACAAAATAGATTAATTTAGATTACTGCTTTAAATTATTCAGGGGCAGACTTCATTTCAGTTTGAGTCCCTATCTCCTCCCTCTTGTTGCTCTACAGCCATAAAAAACGTAGAAATGCTGCAACCCAAGTACCCAAGTGAAGGCAAGGTTCCATTTGAGAGTGCCTTGGGTTCCAGAAGGTTCAGATTCACATCATGAACTTAGAGACTGGTTACTGAGAACACACTGGCTGGTAAGTCTTTGCTAAGTGAAGATACAGTTCATAAGCACGTGTTTCGAGTCATTTTCGGAGTAGTGATGAAATCTGTGCAATTTTATTTTCACCTCAACAGGACATTGGACATTGCTAAGCTGTTTAGTGTAGGTAACATGATACTCTATGATACAAACAATGCAGTAGTGAGCTGAGTGACAAAAAAGTGTGCTTAAAAAAGATCCTTAAGGATAGGCCAAGATCGTTTGCATTTATTTTAATGATATCCAAATGGTGTTCTAACTAAAGACGTTAATAATTACAATGAGCAATAAAACTCTAGAAAGAGTTAAATTTACTGGCAGGCTTTATTCTGCTGCAATGTTCTGTTTGACATAGTTCCATAACCTATTCCCTTCAAGAAATGTCAATTTGTTTTATTTATAAAAATTCTTCAATGTCTTAGCTGTGAGGAGAGCCAGAGTGTTGAAATTTTCAGGGATATATAATGTTTTGCATTCACATGCTCATGATTTTCTTTAGGGTGACTGAAAGGTTAGAGAAGATGCTGCAGGAAACTTTCAAGCAACAATAAATATGGACGTTATTCCAGAGGGTGGGATTGGTCTTCTGTTTATCTGGTACTCGAGGCACTTTTGTGGGCACGTGACTTTTAAGCGTTATAAAATGATGGAATCATAGTGGCCTTATCCATCTCCTACCAAGAAATAGGCAGCACTTATAAACTTAATCCTTTAACACAGTCCTGACAGTATTTCCAAGGGCTGTTTCAGAAAATATAAACACATTAAAGAATAGCCAGAAACCCAATCTGCTCAGCAATCACAGATTTCTCAGTTGTGTGTTGAAGACATAGCAACCCAAATTACCCTTGAAATGACTCTATTTATTCCAAGTCATACCCTTTTCCGAGCTGTATTTTTAGACAACTTCATACTCGTAGTACAAAAGCTTGTTCCAGACAAGGACTTAACTTGGGTTTATGTTAACATATAATTTGTAAAAGTTTGTAATAAACATCCTCTGCTGAGACTGGCAGAAACTGTAGGAAGGAAAACACCACCACTAACTTTGGCTGCTTGCTTTGATTCAGACCTCATTGTGTGATGTTTGTTATGAGAGCTCCAAAGCTGCACAGAAGTGATGAATTGTTGTGTCACTAAGACCAGAATTTCCAAAGCAGCCTCGTCTTTTTCGATTTTGACTTCCAATATAAATATTCATCACAGGTCTGGTGTTGGACTGGGAAGTGTGCTAGCAGGCTTTCATTCAGATAGCAAGAAATATGCAATGCATGATTCAAGACCTTAAGCCTGAGCTGGCATCCTGTGATGCTCTCTGTGAAGCTGATGAAATTATAGGGTGTACAGGAAGTGCCAGCTGAAGTCTTACAAATAAACACTTAGCGAATATTTATGTAAACACAGTAAACAGAAAAGGAAAGTGCCAGTATGCACATGCTGCTGGTCAGTCTGAAACTGCTACTCTTCCCAGGCCAGTTTTTATATCCTCCAGAATAACAGGACCATCATTATTTTCCCAATGCTGAGAGAGTTTCCCCTCTGTTAGTCACACAGATTAAAAGCAGGTCTACAATCTCAGTTCAGCTGCATTTGGAAACTAGTCTTGTTTGTAAAGATGGAAGGAAACCAGGCAGGAGCCGATTTCTCGGCTGAGGCATTCAGTTTTTCCATGGTCATCCTTTTATCCACACTGACCAGCTTCTCTGTACTGGGGAAAGTTTTGGACTCCTTCAAAATATCAGTTTATCATTGATACAATTCAGGATACATCAATAACTTTGAAAGGGTATTGCAGAAACTGCTGTGATATTGCACTCTGTGTGGGTTCTGTTTTATTATTTAAAACACGTAGCTGTTCTGGTCAAAACTGCTTGTGACATTGTTTGAGACCCTGAGCAAGCTCATAATGGGAAAATCCATTTCTCTGAAGCACCAGCACTTTAATTATTTTTAAGCTATTCTTCCTGTTCTACCAAGAGGAAGTTTAATCTATTACTTATCTGTCCAGGCAGCTACTTTTCAAACAAGTTGAACTATCTTGAATTAAGAGGGAAAAAAAGTTGTTGGAATAAATTGAATAAATATTTCCATATAATAAATGGTGGCAATTTAATAATTAGTGAGAAGCCTTGTGCTTATAGATTTTGCATAACATGGCATATGAATAACAAAAACAGAAGGTTGTTTATTCAGCATATACAAGCCAATTTTAGAGGAATAACAGATGGTGAGTGCCAGAGCCAGAAGAGAGTGAAATTTTTTTAAAAGCTATGTGATCATGCAATTGAATGAATTAAATATGAGAATTCACAAAAATTCAGGTGAGTTAGGTTCTCTTATCATTGACAGTGGTTAAACAGACATTTCTGCTTCCCTACATGTACGTGCATTTATTAAAGTTGTAATTAACAGCATCACAACCATGCATTCAACAAGCCTCAAACTGCAACATGACTTAAAATGATCAGTTCCACATAAAAAAGTGTTTATGTGGGGAAACCAAACAGCAGGAATCATTCCAAATAGCTCAAAAATGATGAGTATTACCTTGTTAAGATTTGTTTCATAAGCATAGCCAAAGCAGTACAAGAAAGTGTGCCAGGATGTTGGGAAGAAGAGTGGGAAGACGAGTGGGAAGAATAGGGAATGACTGACCTTTTCATTATTTCAGAGCTTGACAAAGCTGGAAATAGTTCCACCTTCTCCTAGTCGTAATGTCTCAGATGACAATATTCTCTTAAAGAAATAAATTAATTTGAAAAACCTTTTACGAACAACACCAAGGACTGTGTGTGTCCATTTATGCCTACTGAACTCCTGTTCCTTTGAGGAGTTTCAGCACCCTGGATGCTGGGTACTGCTTTGTTTCAAATCATCTCCACAAAGGTTTTTTGCAATCAAATAATTTACTTTTATGCATGTTTTCTACCAGAGGGTAGCTGTATCACAAGCTGTATCACAAGTGCCAGCCAGCACTTGCCTGAAGTATGGAGGCCACACTTCTGTTGCTTGCTCTTTGAGTTGCTTCCTATGGCTGCCTAGATACAGAAACAGAACTAGCTGTGACCAGTATTTCCACCTAAGGTCTGGAGCAGATAACTTGATAAAATCGGGGAAATTTAAATGACTAAGAAGTGTCTGCAGTGTCTTTTCCAAATATAACAGTAGTTAGGATCTCCATTTTCCCAGAGGGACAACACATACCCGTTCAACCTGCTCATATCTTCTGCCACACCACTGGAGATAAAGTAGGCACTTGACTTGGCTTTATTGAGGTCACACAGTTGCTCTGTTTCCTCTTTTACGGTGGGTTCTTTTTCTGTCTTAATCTCATATGTAAATGGGGCAGTTTTCATATAGTGTTGGAAGTATGTGACCAGCCATGCAGTCTCTAACAAACAGCCAGTTTTCCTTTTGTTTTTTATTCTGTGGGTCTTTATTGGGTTGACTATCTTGCTCTTTACAAGCACCTTTCTGTCAGAGAAACAGAAGACAGCTTTCTCCTGCCTTCCTGGAAAGTCCTGCATGGAATAGACTCCTGCAGCTCACAGGACTCACAGCAGTAACTCAGTCAAGTGCACATATTCCACTCTGACCCCAATGCTTCTCACACTGATCTGACAATCTCTTTGGAGAATCTGAGGAGCCTGCATGGCTCAAAATATTATTGATGGGCTGCGGAAGGTCTGCCTACAGTTTTTGTAGAGTCAAGAGGGAATTGACTGTGCACTCTCTATTAATCATCTTGTGGCTGACTCTCTCAGATGACGGCTTCAGCCCCCCATTTAGCAATGTGGTCAAAGGCAGGCTGGTGGCAACTGAAAAGTAAGACCAGGTGACTGCTATATGCAGCAGTAGATTGTGAAAATTGCTTCAGTGGTCTCAGTCCAAGTTTTACTGGCAGAATCTTAGTATCTCCAAAAAATTAATCCAAAATAGCTCCTGGTCAAAAGTTCAGGAACAGCCAATTTTTAAAGACAAGAAGGGTGAATGAACTTGTCTCTTCCCAAGAAGTATTCTCTGTACACCAGCAGTGAAATGCAGGGGGGCACATTGATGTTAGCACCACCCAGGCTGTCAGTAAAGAACTTCTGTCCTCAGAAATACCAAATCAAGTTCATAGGAATTTCCCACTCTTCCAAAACTGCTTTCCCACCAGGCAGAAGGGATCACAAAACGGAAGAGCATTCGCTCCTTCTCACATGTCTGCAGTCTGTAAGGCCTGTGCCTGTCACAGCATTCCCAAGAGGTTTCCTTTACCATCCTGTCTCATCTCTGCAAGCAGCTACTTCGGTAGCGTGAGAGTTCTTGGAGTTACTTTTGCGTGAGAGTTCTTGGAGTTTTTGCTTTGCTTATTGAGGCTGAAGGACTGAAAAGCTCGTAAAGAGCTAAGTTCTGTTGGGAAGATGAAATCCCACTGCAGATGGAGAGTTTTGCTTAACCTATAAAGTATTTCTGGAATAGCTATTGCATTGGCAAAATTCTAAAATTTTTCTAACCAAGTTTGATTGTTCTTGGCTCTTCTTAATTTGCTTTCTTTAGGGTTGTAGCTGCTCTTCACTCTGCAGATGTTTGTCCCATTACTGTTCACAGGATTTAAATATGCTCAGATATATAAGAGGGATTTGACCATCTACTCTTAGTGTTCCAAGGTCAGCTGAAGTTTGGACCTTTTATTATCTCTATGATCCACCAAATGAGAGCAAAACTTATGCAAGACTTCCTCGGGGAGCACTGGGCCTGAGATTTTTTACAGTGCACAAGGCTAAAATTCAAATAGGAAGCACAGCTGTTTGGACAGGAATCTTGGACCTTTTTGTTTTGAACTACAGTAACCCACTCAGCCTCACCAACGCACGAAACTCTGAAATTCCTGCACAGCTAATGAGTGGGATGTGAAATTGCCTGGCAGGCAATGACCAGTTTGGGATCCTCTGGGATTTGCAGGTGGAAGGGCTGTTCTTTCCCTTTCTTTCCTGTCACTCACATTGCTCACACACATCATTCCATCCACGTGCAGGTTTGAATCTCTGCCCACCATCCAAACTGCTGACCCAGTGATCTTGTTGCAGATGGTGACATTCCTCCCTTCTGCCAAGGACAGGTATTTTTGAGCCCCTGGTAACAGGTGAAATAAAAAGGGAAGCAGTGTGGCATAAACTAGTCAGTCAGTTTAATTAGAGACAAACCTCCTCTTTTAAATACTTTCGCTATCCCCTGGGTAATGCACATATTTTGAAGTATATAATACATAATAAAGTGCTATTTAGATCTCCCCCTTGATTTAGCTGCAATTCCACAGATATTTAGAATATCAGCAATGAGTAACTTTGCAGAACCTAGACAGGATATACTGCATTAATAACCAAATGTTAAATAAGTTGTTAAAAGGACTGGCAGTGGCTGTGGTGGCTTGGATGAGGTGGAGGCTGCTTGGATGCTTGGGCTTTTCTTGGAGTCAGTGATAGATCTTCTTACACCCCCTTACATTTTGAGTCCAATTCTAAATCATCCAATCATCCAATTCATCATAATCTTCTTTGCAAAATATATATATATTCCATATTAATGCCTGATCACAACAAGATAAGGAGTATCTTTTTCTGTTCTGTGTGTCTGATCTTTCACATTCATTTTGCTGTTGCAAAGCACATGAAATGCTATGGAAAGACTGTGGGAAAAGCCCACAACTTTTTATGTAGTGATATAATGAACATCTTTGTGCATCCGAGATAATAGGAATTCCAGCATTTGTGCTTACTATAGAATACAGCAGGCAAAGACTAAGTAAATCCTGATTTTTTAATGCAGAAATAATTTTGACTTCATCTTGGGCTGGGTATGATGTGGAAACTGCTGAACTGGTGATTGTTTATGCTTTGCTCCAGTTTTTTTTTTTTTTTTTTTTTTTTTTTTCTTTTTTTTTTTGTGTGTGTGTGTATGTGTGCTTTTTTGGGGAGGTTTTTTTTTCCACCTGGGAAAATGCAAGGAGTACAAAATCCAGGTGGACAGCACATGATGCTGGAAGCAGCCTGGGCCAATCAGCCACGTCATGTTGATTAAAGGAAACCTATAGGAAATTAAGTAAAAATCCAAACACCAGATAGTGAGAGCAGCAAACTGGCTGCACTGTGGGGTTTCATCACAGCTCTGGCCTCCTCACACCTCGCTGAATGTTAACCGGTATTTAATATTCATTAAGGTGTGGGGAGGCAGGCAGGGCTTGAGAGGGATGGACAGCAAATGGAATCCCTAAGGATAACTGCAGGAATGTTTACTCTTCTTTGTTTTTTATTCAGAGTGTGTGCTGTCTCCTCTTCCTCTCTTTGTCTCCCTTTGTGTAATAAAGCTCCTCTAGGCATATAAAGTATGTAATCTGGAATTGTGCAACTCCTTCTGCCAGGAAGCTGGAAAAGCCCCTCTCCTGTGCAGAGAGAAAAATATGGACTTTTAGCAACCGCTGAGAAATTACAGGAATACAGCATTTGTCTTTGGGTTACATTTACATGGCAAAGTGCTGTGGCAAATAATTGTGCTTCTCACTGTTAAAAAAAATCTCTTTTCATCCTGTCCGAGGTGTTATGTTTATTTAAAACTTTTTTTAAAAAATGGTATATTTTAAAGTAACACGAAGCCTGCAAAGCGCATTAAAAAGCCTCAGTGTCAAAGTTGCTTTGTGTGCCAACGGGTGCAGAGTAGGAAGAGGAAATAAACAGAGAGGAGCATCTTTTACAGCCACATGGCTAGTGAAATTTTGTATTTATTCTTCGGGGAAAGGGCAGAGAAGCTGCAGAGCTGCTGGTTGGGTAGGAGCCGGCAGTGTTTTTATTGGCAGGCCAGCCTGAGTGGCTGAAAGGTGGCCATTAACACCCTGACACGAAGTGCTGACAGGGCGATTATAAGATTAACACCCTGTGTTATATTAACAGTGTCAAAACCTCCCCTCACCTGTCAGGGAGGAATAATGGCACGAAGGAAAACATTGTAGACAAACGGAGATTTTTAACCTGAAAATACCACACAGCTACTCTTTCAAATTGGTGTAAATCTAAGTCACCTAATCTAAGTCTGGTCATGTAAGTGACCTACAAAAGCCCAAGAAAATGAAAGAATGTATTTCAAATCAGTTTAAAGCTGTAATTTCACAAGTGTGCTTGGCCACTTGTCTTGCCATTTTTATTCCACAGTTGCCCCCCTTCCAGTGTAGGTGCATATGTTTTGGTTATATTTTGTATACAATGATTTGTATGTCCTATATGTTTGTCTGCAATGTCCATAGATAAAAAGCATAACACATATTCTTTATATATAATTCAGTTTCTAAACAAGATCAAGGCAGAGTCAAGGCATCCAAAAGGCCAGAAAGTGCTAATGTGTTGCATAAGAAAAGTTCAGCTGTTTTAAGTCAGATTTTGGGGGTTTTCAGAGAGTTGTAATGCCAACAGATCATGAGAGTTTAAAGGTTGTTGAAACCCCTTAACAAAGTGGATGTAGTTCAATTATGACTTGTCACAAATTACTAAAGCGCCAGCAGAAAAGTTCAAATGTCTTGGAAGCAGATCCAACAGAAACATTTAATAACTAAACAGGGATAAAGGATGGATTTATGAGCACTCGTTGGTTTGGGGGCTGTTGGAAAACAATGCAAAAAGCTCACAAACACTTTCAGAGCTTCTCTTATGCTCTGCAGAAAGTGGGGTATTTATTATAGCAACTGATGAGAATTGCCAAAGGTAGGGAGTTTCCAGTAAACAGGATTCTAGTTTTAAGAACAACCTGTTAAAGTATTTGTATGTGTAATTTTATTATATCATCTGCTTTGGCTGACACAAAAGTCTCCGGGGCAATTCTGAACTTTCAAGTCATCTATAGAATAGAGTGTTTTCATCTACATATCTTTCATACTTCAAAAAATGGAAAATGTGACATAATTCAGAGAAAATTATGTTTAATCATGTTTTATTGATGATATTCAGGCAGTTTTCCATGCTGACAAGAGCCTCAGCATATTTTCTGAAATGTCAGAAATGCCTTTAGAGATTTTTGGCATTTCAGAAGATTTCTTTTCCAAAATGAGAAAGAGGCAAGACACACTGTCAAGACAATAGGGTGTTCAGCAGACTAATTTATACTAAGATCAGGTGGGCCACTAAAATGACACTTAAAGAGTGAGATCTTGCATACAATACAATTTTCAGGGATTTTAATTAATATATGAAGGCTTTGTTTGCCAAGTAAATGACACAGACTTGAGATATAATACTCTCAACTCTGCTGTCTTAGCTGCTCAGCAAAGGTGTAGTTCACTGAGCTTTGTTTTACTTTTCTTAGCAGGCTTAAGGCACTTCGTGGGAACTCGGTGTTGCATTTATCTATCTCTGGAAGCAGGCAAAACTCCTGTTTCATAGGAAAGGGAGGATGGTACAGCTCTTCTGTCCTCTTTTCTGGGTGAGACAGATGAGCTCTTTGAGTGCTGCTTCTGCCAGGGAGAACTGAGAGGGGATTTTGGGCTTGGTGGTGCTAAAATCAGTGATCAGTGCACGCCACAGATTTGCTGTCTCTGAGCTCTGAATGGGAGCAGAACAACAGGCTGGATCTGCTAATCCTCATCCCTTCCTTTCTGCACATTTTGGGTGTGACAAGGAGAGGTGATGGGTCACACTCTGCCCCAGCCCTAGACCTCCTTTCACAGCTGCAAATCAAGACACACTTTGGCAAAGCTGAGGTGGCAGTCAACAACAAAAAAAAGCCACCACACAATGGAAGCCACCAAATTGTTAATAAACTATGAAATCATGTGCAGACATGCAAGTGGGAGGGGAGCTACCTAAGAACTTGTTTACAAAGGAGCAAAGACATAAAGGATGATCTGTGACCACTGAAGGGATAACTTCATCAAGATATATTTGTGCCAGAACATGACAGTCATGCTGAAGTGCTGGGAAATTTACTGTAGCCATTTGCAGGGGATTTTGAGTGAACAAGGTGGATTTTTGTCTTGTTTTGTTGTTTTGGTTTTTATCTGATACCTTTACTCACTGAGAAGAAAATTAATATACACTCTTGAGATAAGATTCATGGTCCTGCCACCACTGGGCAGACCAGTCAAAGAAAATCTCATTCTAAAATGACCTGTGTAACCATGTGTTGTTTTTGTGTTGTGTGACAAGCAGTAAATCATCTCAGTGCCTTCTTTTTTTGAAATAAAAGCCATGTATTGTACTTTTGCCCTCGGACAAACTGCTGAGTGACTTAAACCCACCTACATTAAACCCAAAATTCCTCCTCTTCCAGAAACAGCACGTCTGTATTGTCAGTGCACAGCAATCACATCTTCTGTAATCCCTGCATTATCTGTGATGTGAGGTGTGCATTCTCAGATAAAACATGTGCTTATTTTCCATGTCCTGGTTTTCCCAGATAGGTAGCTTATTGTCCAATGAAAGGATATAATTAATGCTGATTTAAATTTTAGAAAGTAAAATGCAAAACTCTGTCCTATAAATGTTGGCTTGCCTGGCACAAGAGCACCTATGAGCATCCAGAGGACAGTGGGAGGAGGTAGAACAGAGCCCACTGACAAACAGCATTTTAACGTGGACAACTGCTGTCTACATCTGTGTCTTTTCATCTGCAGAGCTTGGCCTTCCTAGACAGATGGCTGGGGAATGATGGACTTTTAAGGCATTTATAGCACAGTGTCCATAAAACACTACTTTCCCATCTCTTTCAAAAATACTTCAGTTCACTAAATATTTAGAGGCCTTTTTCTTTTTAAATATATGTAATTGCTTGAGATGGATCACTCTTTTTCCTCCTTACTTTCCAGGCTGTTTTAAACACATAAACAGATCACTCCTGCTGCCCTTTTTAAACTGAAAAAAACCCCAAATTCTTGTATATATCAGTGACACCATGGTGAAATTGCACTAACAGCACCAAGCAAAATAATTCCTGCTTATAGTATTTCAGCTTGGAAGTTGGTCAAGTCTGGACATGGTATTGAGGAATGACTACTGCCAGCAGCTGATTTTTCCCATATAACCCTCACAGATCCAGTGGGAAGTTTACATCACCAACATCCCCCAAGGATTGTGGATGGAATTCAAGCCTTGCTTATGGGATTGCTTGGTGACACTGCTCTACTGACACTCACCACAGCATGATAAAAGCCCCCCAAAACTTTCCTGTTCCCATTCCAATATCTCTATATTTGGATAGTGGACAAAATACTTCCACACTTGAGGAAAGGAAGCAAAGTGTTCAGGGCAGCTCAGTTGGCTCTGTTGCCACTGTTGCTATTTGTTTATTGTGATCTGTCAGGATTGATGTGTATCTAGAACAAAACCAGCCCCAGTTTTGAAAGGTTGCTTAATGAAAGAAACAAGTTTCAACCTTATTGTGTGCCTTTGTGCAACCAGAGGTTCTGTTTATTTAAAAAGCTAACATTTATACAGATTATGCACTCGCCGTGGTTCCGTGCCAAAAACCACATGACTGAAATGGGCCTTTCCATCACTCTCTCAGTGTTGACCTGTGATTGTTTTTATAGGAACTGGATCTTTTAAGAAATAGCCTCTGGTGGAGTAAGGGGGAAAGCATGGATCTTGTGCCATGATTTGCAAATGATGGCTTGGGCAAAAGAGTGCATTTGGATCACTCGACTGTCCTGACTACCCCAAAAGTTGTTTGATTCAAATAACTACCAGTGAGGGTGGGAAGGGTTATCAAGCAAAGCTGGATGATGCGGGGGGGTTGGGGGGGGGAAGGTGACCAGTTCAAGGAAGCAAAATTTTTATGCAGTGTGACACTTTTGATTGATTAAGCCCTTCAAAAACTGTTCAAAGTATTAAAAACAGTAAAATAAGTATAATTAGAGATGGCAAATTGAACTTGAAAAGTCACTGAGTAATGACTCAGGATGAAAATTTATATGTGCTCCTCATTGTCCTACTCTTGAAAATGTTTGAAATGTTTTCTAAATTAGCAGGGTCCTAAGAAAGAATTGATCCTGTGTTGTATGTGGGTGCATATTTAGAGCTCTTTTAAAAAATCCAGTTAGAGAAAAAATGGGAAATTATAATGCTCAGAAGGATCTACCTGACCACGTGGTTTGTAATAACCCGTTGTAGGAGTGATTATCCAGCCTGACATATGCCCTATTTATCAGTCAGTGGGTAGAAATGAAAACAAGGCCTGTGGGTAGAGAGTGCTGGAAAACTCTTCATTTTTCTTAGTCTTTCCTGGGAGACAATGGACTTCCTATGGAACCATTCTCCAAATTAAGGATGTATGAAAAAAGAAACATTTTTTTGCTTTCCAATATTTTTCCAGCTGAGAAACCGTGACAAAGCTTAAGGATATGATTTTTCTCCCCCCTTCACAATCTACACTTCCCAAATGTTTTCCATTTTGTCATTTCCAAATGACAAAAAAGCCACTGTTACTTTGTGCTCTTTCCTGCCTTTCGAAAGAGAGTAGGTTTAAAGGACAGGAAAACCGTGTGTGAAAACAGTGCTTCTGTTTCTCTGTTCTGAACTATTTGTGGAGACAAGAGTAGAACTGAATTATTTTTCTTTTCATAACTATGAAGTGAAAAATGCACCACTTCAGAAAACATTCTCCTCTGAACCATCTTCCCTGAAGTGCTTTTTTAACTTGCAGTTATTTTTCACTCACCTTTATGTGACACTCCTAAGTTTGGCCAAGTCTATCTTACAGAGACAGTCTCCCAACAGATTTTCCAGTGTTTTCCTTTAAATAGACATCTGTGGGCTGATTTGCATCAGCAAAGTGTTCATTAAAAAGGATTAGGCATGGTTAAGCGCTGTGGCCCCATCAAAGAAAGTGAGGCTAAACACCAGGCACCTTCCCTCCATTGAAGGTGCCAACCCAAGCATCCTAATTTGGGGGCTTTTTGCCTCCCATACATCAGGAAATCTAAAACTTTTCATAATACAGCACAAATTACCACTTCAGCAAGTGAGTAAATAATCACTGTTGACTTCTCTCCTGCACAGGATTTCCCTCAGGGTTGTGTGTTGGTGGCACAAAATATGCTGTGACTTGAGGGATAGGAGAGCCAGGGGCAGTCAGTTGGCTCTTTCCCCCCTCAACAATTTCTGCCTTTCCCCCTGTGTCTACCCATAATGAGATTTAAGTGGTTAAATTGCTTTGTTCATCCCTTTATCAAAGGCTGTACATGCTGTGGACCCAGCTCCCTTGGCACAGGCCTTGGGGCCACTGGTGGAGGTAGATGAGTCTCACCCCTGCTAGGGGAGGTCTCATAGTGTGAGGAAGATAGCCCAGACCCAAATGAGGGGGACAAAAGCATGACTGGGAAAGGCAGCAGGGATTCCTTTCTTTTCATCTCCTCTGCTTTCATTTCCAGCAAGGAGGAGGAAGTTGGAAATTTCTTTGAGTAGGCTTTCCCCATTTCAGAGACAGAGGAAGAAGATGCTGAGCAATGGCAGGATCCAGAGGTGGAGGAACCTGCTGTGTGTCTTTGCAAAACACACACAGCTGCTCCAAAGTGAGGAAAATACTGCAATTTAATGTTTATTGCTGCGCTGCCCCATTTCATCAGGTCACCCTTTTCCACTCTGACATGTAAGTGCTGGAATTACATGGCATGCTGCTGTAAATGAAGATTTCTCTTGAAAAAAAGAGGATGGAAGTGTCCAAACTGTCACTGTATTTCCTACAATCCTACAAAGTTTACTGAAGTGGTTGTAGGGTTTAGCAGATTGTCATCCTGCAATTACATGTTGTGTCTCAAGACTTACATTCAGGCTGGAGATGGAAGACTTAATAAATAGCTGAAATGTGTAAGAATCTCTTTATTCAGAAAAATCTGCCTGGAAAGCTCATAAGAAAAGGCTTTCCTGTGAGATTTTCTATACTTCCTACTTGAAGGGAGGCTGGAAACCTGAGAAGAGTCATTCTGTTCCAGCTGAAGTGGGTAGGTGCCAGAGGTTTAGGAGGCTCGGAGAGAGGCTCAGGGAGGAAAATGGAGTTATACATTTTCTTCAGAAATTTGGGTCCATCTTGAGTTTTTTTTGGAGGAAGCTAGTCCTCACTTTTGTTTTATCTGAAAAAATTTCTTCCCTTCTATTTTGTCTAAATCACCTGACTGAAGTGCAGCCTAAGCCTGGCTTGCTGGAGAAGCCACACTGGATTAATAGGTCTGTTCACAAAGCCCAGGTTTAATCCTGTTTGTAAATCCCTGCAAGACCTAATGTGCTCCGTGCACCTCTTGCCAGGCACATGGAACCTCTTCCATGCTGTATACAGGACCAGTTCAGCCCACATTACTGGAGATGAACTTGTGCCTGGCTTGACCCAAATCCAGAGCTGAGGTGTGCTTCCAGGATGGTCTTTGGTCCAGGAACACCAGTCAATATGAACTTGGTTTGATGTGAGGCGCTCCATTTTCCAAAAGAACAGGCTTCATATCCCTCTGCCAGTGCTGTTTAAGACATCTGCGATTCAATTTCAAAGTGCTGAGATAGCCTTCATAACAGATAACCCCTCTACAGCTTGGAAACATGACCTGGAATTGGCTGGTTCTGGAATGGGAGATCACCTGAAAAACAGCAATTAGGGCACAAAAAGCAAAGCACCTGGCAAATTCTTTACCATGTTTTCACCCCTGAAGAGGAAAACGCTCCTGTATAGAAAGGAGGGACCAGAGGGACTAACCACAGTCCCCTCAGAAGTACGTGAGGCTTCAAATGCCAGCCTGAAAGATGAAAGACACACCTGTCCCCACCCCAAAAAGTGGGATCAGCAAGAAGGCAGCAAAAACATGATTTGTAAGAAAAATCCATCAGATTTTAGTTTGGCTTCATCCTGTAAATGGCACACAAAATGACTTCTGCCACTGATTTGCTGCCACCCTTCTCCAAAGGACTGACTAGTGCTGTAATTTTTAGGTGCTTGTACTGAAATAAGGCAGAATTAAGATTTTTTTTTCAATCCCTCAAATGCTTTGTCTTTTGAAACCAGTTTCTGCAACAGACAAGGCTTTTCCAGGAGAGTAGCTCTGTCCTATACTGTGCTACCAAGAATAAACATTCCATGAGCATAAGTGCCAAAAGAGAGAAAAAAAAAATCCCTCCCTTTCATTTTTTTCTTTCCTTGCAAGGCCCAACATGCTGTCTTTGGATAGATTTCAATCCTGCTTTAATTCATTAAAAAAGTGAAACAAAATCACCATTTACATCCTTGACAGCTGGCAGGTTTTATGTGTTCTTACTGCTCCTGCCAAGTCTAAAAAAAAAAAAAGTTTTCATTCAGCTCTGTCATGGATCTTTAGTGTGCTGGAAGTGTGAGAGATGTCAAAATGTACTCACAACAATGACATACAGTACCTGAAGGCAGGAACGTATTATGCTAATGTACTGTGTAAAGGAAGTTACAATTCTCCTTTTCACTTAAAAAAACAAAACAAAACAAAACAACAAAAAGCTCCATGACAACATCAGAAAACATACCATTCTTGAAAGAAGGAGCACTTTGCTTTCCTCAAAGCCATCTGACATGTTCCAAGAGCTTTCTGTTCACCAGATTGCATTCCAGTCTACACCAGGAGGAAAGAAAAAGAGAGAAGAGAAGAGAAGAGGAGAGAAGAGAAGAGGAGAGAAGAGAAGAGGAGAGAAGAGGAGAGAAGAGAAGAGAAGAGAAGAGAAGAGAAGAGAAGAGAAGAGAAGAGAAGAGAAGAGAAGAGAAGAGAAGAGAAGAGGAGAGAAGAGGAGAGAAGAGGAGAGAAGAGGAGAGAAGAGGAGAGAAGAGGAGAGAAGAGGAGAGAAGAGGAGAGAAGAGGAGAGAAGAGGAGAGAAGAGGAGAGAAGAGGAGAGAAGAGAAGAGAAGAGAAGAGAAGAGAAGAGAAGAGAAGAGAAGAGAAGAGAAGAGAAGAGAAGAGAAGAGAAGAGAAGAGAAGAGAAGAGAAGAGAAGAGAAGAGAAGAGAAGAGAAGAGAAGAGAAGAGAGAAGAGAGAGAAAAGATCTGTTGGCTTATTAGCATTTATTGATTCCTGTTGCTCCCATGAGGTGAGAATGGTGGTGCAGTTCACGTGCTGGGATGGGCTGCCAAAGTGCTATGTGCAAATCTTGTTGCTGCAGACCTTGGGAACTCGACTCTTCCCTACTGGAATCCGGTCCACGGAATGTCAGAGTTCACAGCTCTGCATGGTTATATTTGCAACATGCTACAAATAGGGGAAATGGAAGTATTATAGTGATTACAAGGCAACAACAGTGCCCTGCAGCTGCTTTGGTAGAAAAAAGCAGCATTGTCACTTGGATTTTGACGGGGCAAAGATAAACCAGGAATTGGCCCTGCTGATGTTGCATTTCCTTGCCTGGCTGCCCACTCCAAAGATATGCAAGTGTGAGTTAAATCCATCTAAACACAAGTGTAAGAGGCGAAACTTCCCTCCACCCTGCACAGCTGTTTATGTTAGAGAGAAGCACTTGGGAAAAAAAAGAGGAGAAGCACCCCATGGTATAATTACAAGCATGAGCACACCCCTGCTATCATTTCCAGGGGCTTTTGGGAGGGAGCTGCTGCAGCCTTGAGAACTGAATCCTCACTCAGGATGTACAGATGCCAGATCATTATTCTTGGCTTTAAGATAGAAAATACCTTATGGGCATAAGATGCTATTTACTGCCTGCAGTACATTTCAAAGAAGAGCTATCTTGTCAATCACACGCTCTTTGTATTGCTCGACTAGGTCATTTTAATTTTGCTGTGGTTGGTTATTTTGGAATCTGTGTTATTCTTATGATCAGCTATCCCTTATCTACGGTGGTGAGAATAGCTTGGGGTTGCAACTTAAAGACCACAAGTATGACTAGTCTTGGCTCTGAACCTTGGAGACCCACGGGCACAGTCTTTTCTTGCAGAATGCAATCATTGTGGCATGCACACAGCCCTGAGCTATTTCACTTATTAAGCCAACAACTGCTTAAAATGGCAAAGCTGCTCTTGGAAAAATCAACTTGCTGCTTTCTGCCTGTACAAGATCCCTTTTGATACACGTAACTTTTTAGAAAATCTAAGCCTGGGGCTATTGTCTACCTCTGAGATACAGTTACAGCAGGGTAATGAGGAGACTCTCAGTTACGCTGCTGTGCTCATCTGCACCCGCACTGTTGTGGATGCAACAGGCAGAAATGATTTCTTCTCCACCAGAGTTACTTCAAAAAAAACCCCACCAGTGGAAACGTGGCTTTGTGTGCATTTCTGGTGTCTGGGATATCCAGAAAAACCCCAGCTGAGGGAGCAGGACTAGTGTGGTGCTATTTACCAGAGCTGGTTCTGGGATGTTTCTGGAATGCTTCCCTGTGAGGGTGGTGAGGCACTGGTGCAAGTTTCCCACAGAAGGTGTGGATGTTCCATCCCTGGAAGTGTTCAAAATGCATTCGGATGAGGCTTTGATCAACCTGGTCTAGGGGAAGGTGTCCCTGGCCATGGCAGGGGAGTGGAATGACATGATCTTTCCAAATTCCTTTCCAACCCAACCCAATCTATGGTTCTCTGATTACCAGTGCTGCTTCTCAGAAATCCTGGGCTGTTACAACCCGAGCCACTGTAGAGGTGATGTGTAGATGGAGTTTCCTCATGAAATTTTTCATCCACAGCTTCTCTGGGCAATCTCTTCCACGTACAACCGTAGCCATGCACTTCCTACTCCAAATCTGGCTTTCAGCTCCCCTTCCTGAGCAGGTTTCAGTGCATGGCATGCTGGCTGTGCTCCCCACGGGGAGCAGTGCCTCTCACCACGCTCTGCTCTGTGGCTGGACATGTGCAAAGTGCTGGCAGCTCTGGGAGCCTTCGAGATAAAATGCACTTTCTGAAAGTAAGATGACTCTTTTTACTGAGCTGATGTGGAACTGTTTATTTTAGTGGGCATCTTTTCAAATCTTTTAATTATCATATTAGTTGTGTTCATAGCTTATATTCTAAGGGCACAATTGTGTGAGTGAATGAAAGACTGCTTCCCGCCAATTTCATTGTACAAACAGCCTGGAGCTCTCTCTGCCTTAAATATATATTCAGAAGTGGCCTGAATGTGTGTGGGAAGTGGAGAAAAACTTTGGAGACAAAAGGAGCTCTTTTCCAAGGTCTCTTTTGAAGACTTTTATTAATTTTCTAAAGTAGCTAATCATTCTTTGAGGACTGAGGAAAAAAAATCTAGTTCTGTACTCTGCTCAATGCTGATCAAATGGTTCCCCAGTGGTTTACAGTCAATAAGATTTTGCTTTGACCCTATCAAGGTAAATATAAACATAAAATCACAAAATTCTGCTATTCCACATCTGGGAAAGTTCTGCTTTTCCACATGAAATATATGACAAGCCTGGAATATTGAGACTGCCAAAAAAGCATATCTCCACACCATATAAACAGTGCAGTTGAAAAAATTATTACCTTGTGAAACTTCTAGCCAGCAGGGTTATAGAAAATTTTTATGTAGAGCTATAGAGACATCAGTAAATAGAATTGCTATCTAGCACGTTTTGTGGAGGTTTTTTTTTTTTTAATATATATATATATAGATAGATATTCCCAGTTGTTCTCCCTTTGGATCACGGAGTTAAAAATGCAGTGGCACAAGAATTCAGAAATATTTCTAGAGACGAAGAAAAGCAACCTCCAGAAGACACAACCCACTGCAGAACACCTCAATATGTCAAAATTATATTCTTCCTTTTCCTCCTCCCAGAGAAGAAACCACAATGTTTTCTCTGAGAAAACATTTTGGTCATAATGCAATGATACATTTTTCACAACTGCATTTTCCGGGTGAAATATTCTTCTCCCAAGAGGCTTGGTTGTTCCTTTGCCTTTTCCCTCATCTGCTGGTATATCACATTATAAAAGCATCTTCTCTCTGCTGGAAAAACCTCTGACCACCTTGTATTCTAGGTCAGAAAGCCTCGAATGGCATCAGACTGGTCAGCTCCAGCTCCGTACTCCCAGCCAGATGTTCCACAGTGGCCAGGGAGTATCCCCACAACATCTGGGGACAATAAGGCACCTGCACAGAAACTGCTATGCCTCTCCCAGTGACCCCAGCTGCAGGAGCATTGCTGTTTGCTGAGGCCCTGGAATGTTCCTCACCCAGCTGTGCTCCTCTGGATGCTTCCCAATGGACTGGAAGAGGACTGCTGACAGCAGGGTGACACTAACCTTGGCCAGCTGACAACCAAAAGTTGCCTCCACACACCCTGGATTGGACCCATTGTCCTTCCTTTAACCCTCAGTTCCTTCCTCTAGCTCTTGAGTAATGAATGTAAGCAATCCCAGCTATTCCAATATATCTTTTCCCTATTTTTTTTCTAGCAGAGAGGATATTCCTCCTTCATTGCTCATAGTCAGATTTGTCTTCTAAAGAAGTGGACACATCTGGTGTGGGTTGGTGAGTCTGAGCTCATGCACTGGGGAGGGTTCATGGAACACTCAGTACTTCCCAGGTAACTTGGGATAGCAACCTCCTCACAGCTGGAGGATTCCCTCTCTAGTATCTGAACAAAACACACCTGCTGAAGAGCAGGATCCTACACCAGATCCACAAACTGGACATGCCTGGGGCTTGTCCTCTTGTATAATACAAAAGAAAAGGCTGGAAAATTCTTTACTGAGCGCTGAATTCCCCAGGAGAATATGGCTGAACATACATGTCTGCAAGCAAGTCACTGCTGTTTGCATACCCTGCCTCAGATTCACCCTCTCCAGTCCATCTGTGAGTATTGTACTTCAGACAGGAACAGTCATATCAAACATTACACAATTTGGGAACATGGGATGCATTTTCTTTCAGGATTTCTTAAGTATGTCACTGGCATGTTTTCCCATTCAATTGTAAGTCAAGACTGGCTGCAGAAGAGAGTCCCTGAGGGGGTAGGACACAGTTGCCACTCTATTATCAATGTTATCATCAATATTATCAGTATATGGCAGCAAAGTTTCCCTCCATAAGTCTACATGGAAAAGTATTAAATGTAAAGCCAAAAGCCTCTGCAATAGACTAAGAAAATCTTAAATTCTTGTGGACCAGAGAGATTATCAGTTCTTCTCCCTGAATTGTTTCTGTCTGAAAAGTAAAAATGGTCGAGATGAAATCTGATGAAATTTAAGATGCAGAACTAAAATGACAATGAGTGTCCACTGACTGAAAAGGTTTTTGTCAGTGTGGGGCCAAAGTTACCCACTACCACGTACAATCAGACAATTAGAGTGTCAAATAAAATTAGAGAATCTTAATTAGGCTTTTAAAATGCTGATTGTTCATTACATAGTGACTTTTCAGCTCTGTTGCTCTGAGCATCTCCCTATCCTAAAGACTGTTGTGGCTGACAACTCAGAGTGGTGGTTACAAGGGAAGGATTTTTCTCTTCCTCACCTTCCCCCTGTGGAAAATGTCTACAAATGAACATAAAGAGCAAGGCAGCAGCTTGCAAAAACGCAAAGTCAAGCTTACCTGTGGCCCACCTCTGCAGCAATCTTGTTTACACATCAGCACCTCAGGAACAATGCCTACTTCATTGACATTCCTCAACAGCAGCCTTTATTATATGGTGCACCACATCCTCACATTAATTAGCACCTCACCGGCAGGCTGAGGATCATTTTTCAAAAGGACTGCAATTAACAAAATAAATCTCTTTTTAGTTCAAGCAGCATCATTTCTCCCCCTCTCTTCAAAGTGAGGGGGTAAAATTGTTGCTTTCCTCTGCAAATCAGAAATGGAAATATTTCCCAATGCAGGGCGGTTTTCATTTGCCTACCACCTTTTGCCTGAATATTTGAAAGGACTTGGCAAAAGAGAAGGGTGGGGAAGGATATTGATTTTCTTTGATTTTTCTTCAGTTTATCTGGGGAGTTGGAGGCAAAGAGGTGGTAACTCACTCGCCTCAGGTTACGGGATGACTCATGAGCAGAGTCTGGTTTTGTGGGCTCTCGGATTATTCTTCAGCAGATAATGCAGCAAACTCAATGATTTCACTGCAACTCAAAATTTGGTAAGGTGTCTGTGACAGCTAGGGATCCAGAAAGCTCTCAGTGGCAGTGAACACAATGTAATCTATTGAAATACAGTGTGTTCCTTTCTTCCTTTGACTTCCAAAATCACCCCAAATGACCTCAGAAAGGAAAAAGCTAATTTTCTAGATTCACTTTAGCCCTGCTTTGGGTGAAACATGGCAAAGCCACATGAAATGCTGTATACTGTGGCAGTGCCTTTGTGACACCAGCAATATCTGTGTTTTGTAATGAACTTTTAGGGCCTCCATGTGGCAAAGGGTGCTGTTGGCAAGCACATGTTCCTTTCCCATTAAATATTCCTCTGCTGTGGGAAGCTGTCAATGCTGGGGGGTTTTTAACACCTGGGAAGAAAAATAATGCTACATCACTGTTGAAGATGGCAGAACTTACCCAAAAATATCCTGGTGTTTTGGAATCCAGATTGTATGGAGTAGCTGGGCTTTAATCAAGCTCCTCATACAAATATCTTTCCTGTACTTATGGACCCAAAAAATGAAAAAAAAAAAAAAAAGGTAATGAAAAAGGATATGGGAAAACCATCACAAAGGGACTAAGAGCTATACTGGCGGTATCTCCCCTGAAGGCATTATTCCTCAGAATAGGGCAGAGTTTAGGGCAAGTCAAAAGAAAGCTGATGATCTGGAAATAATGATCGGAAAGACCCCGCACCGTGCAGAGCCCACCAGCTGTGTGCTGCCTCCAGCCAGCACCACAAAAGGAAACAGACACAGTTCAGCTGCAAAATGATTATTATTACAGCTCCCTTGAATCATTATTATTGTTATTATTATTGCTGTTGTTATTATTATGCTCAGGCCATTAAAGACTGTGGTTTAGTGTCAGAGAGGTTCCAGTGGTTTCAGGGATGCTCTAGGAAAGGCTATGTTCATGCTGCCTCAAACCTCTCACTGTTGTCCTATTTTCCAAGCAGTCCCATAACCTCTGATAAAGCACTCTTAACAATTTTTTACCATCACATGCCAAAAAAATCATCCTGAGACGATTCCTCCAGGCTGAACACATGGGCACACCATAGGGCAGTTGTAGCCACAGTGAAAAATGTATATTTCTGTGGCAGCACTGCTTGCCTTTGGAGCATATTTGAAAATACATGGAATGACATGTCCCTGTTTGCTTTTCCCACTGACAATAGCCAGAACTCAGGTTACAAGAACATCAAGTCCCTGTTAAGAACACCAAAGAGTGAAAGTGTGTGAATTCCAAGTGAATGTGGACTTTCCAACAAATCAGGTACTTTTGCTGTGATATTTCTCCAGGGTCATGTTCTGCCTTCCACAAAATCATTAGATTCTCCAAGTGAGTGATGGAGATGGAAAAAGTGTATATATATATTCACGTAGGGTACACTTTTTTTTTTTTGTGGAAAACCAGGCTGTAGCTCTTCCCAGCAACTACTGGGTTCCTACTTCTTTTTTCCTTTCAAAGGAAAGTAATGCACATCAGCCTCAAGAAGAAGAAGAAGAAGAAGAAGAAGAAAAATCCTTACTTTCCAAATTAGTGGATGTTTAGCTTCCTGTTAGATTGGGAAAGATATTGATGCACTTGTGCTGAATCAACATGCTGAACATCAATAATGAGCAAACCCAGTAATTCCTGTCAGACCTAATATGTTAATGAGGATAAAATTGCATATACTCCTGATCTATACCATTTCAAGTTATAGATGAAAAGCCTTAACAGCCAGTGATACTCCATGCTCTGCACCCAGCTCCCTAAATCTAGTGTTTCTCTGAAACACCTAATTTAATTTACAGTCATGGAGCCACACCGTAGTCAACAGATGAAACAAAAATGTAAAAGACAATCCTAAACCAGTTGTATTTTTCTGAACATTTCCACCTCTTTACATTAACAGTAATTTCTTTGATGACAACTCAGTTTTTCCCCCTTTATGCTGCTGAGAGAGCTTCACTCACAGTCACTGTTTCCTTTAGACCATGAATTATTCAACCTGCTCCCCTGCTCATGTGGGGTTCTCATGTGAGTGTGAGAAAGCAGCACGAAGAAACCAAGGAAAATATGAATGTAAAACCACAAAGGAACTGCAGGCATCACCAAGGCCAGGTGCAGGCTCTGAAACTGGATGTTTCCAAGGCATCTTAGGATCAACTCGTGTTTAATATTGTCCTTGTCGGGTTACCAGGCTTGTTATGCTCTGAGCTCTGGGCGTTGCATTTTTAAAGGCACATCCTAAGAGATTCAAGTTCCACCTACCAAAGATATTCTGAAGAAAATATCTGGCTGTGAAATACCATTTGGAACCAGGGTGTTGCTTATTAAACAGAATAGAGTAGATAGATGGATAGATAGATGATAGATAGATAGATAGATAGATAGATAGATAGATGATAGATAGGTATTTTAAATGAGATCTTAAGTTCTTTAAGCAGAATCATGGGAATGGCATTATTCACTGTAGTTATTGTTGCACAGTTACCCTGTCATTATGGACTCATTTAATGTGTCCTCATTGAACTGCAGGAAAACTAGACCATTTTTAGGTTTGATTCTTCCTGCCTCCCTTTCTGTGATGTTTTTCCTCTTCAGAGCTTGCTGGCCATCCCCCTCCTCTGGCTGACCTTCCTCACAGGATACATTCTGTTTCCTACCAGCCCTTTTCTCTCCCATCCCATCCCATCCCGTCCCGTCCTGTCCTGTCCCATTCCGTCCCGTCCTGTCCCATCCCATCCCATCCCGTCCCGTCCCGTCCCGTCCCGTCCCGTCCCGTCCCATCCCATCCCATCCCATCCCATCCCACCTGAAGGGCAAGGTTGAAGCCCAAAGCTGCCAGGATGAGGACCATGCCAGCTGCTCCTTGGGGATCTGAGCTCTGGGACAGGCTTCAGTGCCCTGTTTGAACTCAGAGGGGAATCTGTGCCCAACCACCCGAGCAGCTGCCAGCAGCAACCCGCAGCCCTTTCATGCCCTCCCTCCCATTTTGCTCCAGCTGCCAGAGCTGTTATCCCTCCTTTCTTCCTGCCTCCCCAGGCATTCAGAGCCACAGCTGTTTGATCAGGTCACGGTCCCCTTTCTCTCAGAGCCACTGGCAACCAGCATGAAAAACCACTGGTGGAGAGATCAGATTTCCTTTCCCATTCCTTTTCCACCAACAGGGAACTTTGCCCTGTTCATTTGAGGGCGCAGCAGACATCAAGGCTGCACGGTGGCTGCTGGGGGGCTGGCAAGGCACACCCCCCAAAATCCATATATTCTCATTTTCCATTTATTTCCCCCTTCCACTGACCCCTGCAGAGAGAAGAGCAGATGAGCAGTGCTGCAGAGAGCTGGTCACACTACTGCTCCTTCAGTCACGTCATGAAATATAAAAGCACATCACTTGGATTGAGTGTGAGGTACCAGGAAACTTTTGGATGCCCCTGGTGTATGATCTCATGCAGACAAGCCACTTGTTATGGTCAGCAGCAGTCCTAAACTGGTCCTGGGTAAAGAACTGTCTTCTCTCTTGTCTGGGACAGCTGATCTATCTGTATGAAAAACCTATTTACCCTGCAGAAATTGCCATTAGAATATTAGCTTGGTGGTATTTTCTATTCGGAATTTCTGAGCTTTCCATGCTCCTGTGTACATATAGAGCTATGTACCTACACATGCATAACACTGCAGGAAAAAAATGTGAACATTGAAGTATAAGTGCAACTGTTCAGGTCCAGTGGAGACTATAAAAGGTGGGAAATCATGGAATGAATTATTGTTAAAGAAAACCCAATCAACAACCAATAAGCAGCAAGGAAGTTTTAAACTCTATTGTGAACTTGACTATGACTCCAGTTAAATTGCTTTCTGTAGGTAACAAAATTTTTTTAAAATTTATCTTCCAGGCTTTTTTCTTTGCTACACCTCTAACAAAGCTGTTAACAGATTCAGTAGGAGACCAGTGCTTTAATTTTATTTTTTTATTGATAATTTCAGAAAATAAACATTGATGCTTTAAACTTTTTTTCCCCTCTCCCTTTCTCCCCTTTTTTTTGCCTCACCTGTAACAGGCAATCTAGTTGCTATGTACGTGTGTCATGCAGTGAGAGAAAGGGAGAGAGGAGGAACAATAAGCTCCATTTCAGTGTCCAAAATCAGGAACCTTTTATTGCATTCCATCCCAAATCTATAAGAAAACCCCTTCCTCAGACAGGGGTCTTGTGCCAGCTTCCAGATAGATATTCCATTTTGTGTTGGTTTTGGATGTGGAGCCAATATCGGTCTGATCATGGAAACTGAGTTCCAGCTTTAAATTTGGAAAGGCAACCGGTTTCTCCTGAATGCTTTTAAAGGCTTTCAGCCCCTTGGATGAAGAATGCCTGTTTTACCATTAGTCACTTGGAGTGAGAGACCTGGCTCTGAAGGGCCAGCTAAATCCTACAGCTTCTTCTCGATCACCCTTTGCATTGCATTAAGTACCTAAAGAAAAGGTATTTATACAGATGAATCATGTGCCAAGTGGTTTTTTCTTTCATTCCAGAAAATTATGAGAGGTTTACATACTTTAAAAGCACAATTCCCGTGCAACACCCTTCCCTGTACATTTTCAAGGAAAATAACAAGCTGGATGCCAAGACTACAAGTTGTCCAACAGCAAATCCAGCTGTCATTAATGCAGGTATCCATCCTCCAGTGGAAACAGCCTCCATCAACAGCAGACAGCTGTGGCTTTTAATATAATTCAGTGGCGGATAATACAAAGCAGTACTTTCACAGCCGGAGCGCGGATGAAAAATGACACAGCCCAGGAACATGACAAGTAACAGGCCTGCAGGGTGAAGTTCTGACTGGCTTTAACTGGAAAGCTTGTTTTCTCTCGAGCATGCGTTTGCCAACTTCAAATGGCACTTACTATTTTTGGTAAAGTTGTTGCAAGCCCTCACACATGCTTCATCCAGCACCAGTTCAGTGGTATATGATAATCATTTGGTATTAAATACTGGCAACGGAGCCAGAAGGTTTCCTTCATGCATCCTCCTACCACTGCCAAGGCAATCAAATTAATTCTGTTAACAGCCTGCCAAGTCAACTAGCCCACTGAACTGCCCTGCCTAGAGAGCGAAATCGAGCCCTTCCCATCAAACCGTGCCGTTTCCCCGCGGAGGGTGACGGCTGGAGCCCTGCCAGCGGGAACCGCTGCTATCATCATGCGATGCCATGCGATGGCTCTAATGAGCTGACATTTCCTGTTGCTAAATTGCCACGTCTGGAAGCCAAAGCAAATAGTGTTCAACCCCGGTAGAAACCAGACGATGGTTTCTGACTTTTCCCTCTGCCTTCTGTTTCCTTGCTCGCGATGTTTCTCCATCTGAAGCCGCCTAGATAAAGAGGGATGAAGTAAAAAACTGCTCCTGCAGCATATGGAATGTATCAGGCTGCTCTGCAGAAACCAGGCTGTCTCATGTTGCTTCCCCAGTCCTCACAGACCACTCTTCAACAGAGTCATTCCCCGTTAATCACAACAAGGAGCTGCTGTGAGTGACAACCACCGGCACAGGTTGCCCACACTGGCCTGGCTCTGCTGCTTTGCCCCAAGCCCACATCTGAGCTCAGATTTCTTCCATGTTTTTCCCTCTCTTCTGGCTGCTTATTTCACCACCAGCAGTGGCAGATGGGAGATTTCACACACCCTTTCTAGGATCTCCAGGAAATCGGTGCAGAGCACTGAAGTTGCTGTCATTATTGCATCTCCTGAGTCTCTCACAATTGCCATTTGGCACAGTGAAATCTTAATGCTTCTCTTCAGAATGATTTTTCACCTGAAGATTTTCACCTAAGGGAACACTCTTTGATGAGGGTCAAATCACCAGTGTGTGTTGAAACCACTGTGGTTTTAAGCCCAGCAGTGCTCACTGACACATCTGAAGCAGGGTCTTACCAGGTACATCCAAGGAATATTAATGGGAAGAAAAATTACAGGCTCAGGCTAAACAACCAGGCAGAAATCCTCTGGGGATCTTAACACATGCTCCTCAGCATGAAAAGGGGCTATTGGATAAGTCAAGTTGAACAAGCATGAAAGAGATGTTTTACTAGGAAGAGGATGGAAATTATGAAAAATGGCAGATGTAATTTTTTTTCACCCTCTGACAGAAGGCCACATGGTTCAAGGCAGTGTCATTTTTCTGTGTCACTTTCTAGGCTAGGATAGAGAGGGACTTTTATCTACCTGCACCAAGCTTCTTTCTAAAAACTAAATAGAGGGCTGTTTTGCTGGCAGCATAGTTTTCTTCATAGCCATTACTTTTGCCCTCTAAATGGTACATGAATTTCATAGACCTCGAGCTGTACTTGCAGACTTTCCCCTAAGTCACGGCACTGGTAGTCTTGGCTGTCCTCCATCAACTTAACTATTAAATCTCAAAAGTCTGTTACAGATTTTATAGACTTGGGGGAAGCTCATTTTGCTTTGTGTGCAGGCACTCATCTGTTCAGTTCAGTTTGCTCTCTTCTGTAGTGGCACATTTCATGTTTGTGGCAACAATAAATAACAAAAAATCTATTCCAGCAATCCATTTGGATTACGCTGAAGTCAAGGGAATGAAAATTATCCATAGAAAAATGTTTATTTTGGCAGCAACGTGCTTCATGCAGCAGTGACACTAAAAAATCAGCAGCACTGGGACGAACTGAGTGTGTCTTTACAATTCCAATTTTCTATGCCAAGGATTAAAGCAAGCCATAGAATCATTAAGGTTGGAAAAGGGATCATCAAGCCCAACTTTGGATGTAGAAGTCAGTTCACTGTGGTTCCATATGATCCCAACATATACTGCATAGTCCTTAGAATTTTGAAAGCATCCACTTTATCCCTTCCCACAATAGCCTACCAAGGGTTTTTAAAGAAACTTAAAGCATGGGGAAAATTAATACAGAAAATAGGCACTGATAGGGATAAAAATAATTTTTCCTCTGAAAGCACAGAGAAAAGCCACTGATGGCACAAATACTGCTCTCCTCCCCACCCCAACTACCTCCCTTTGCTGGGGGTTTCCATGAGCAAGACCTGGCAACCTAAGCTTCAAATCTGCATGGTTGCACAGAACCAAAACAGGTTCCTGCCTTTCTCTTTAATTATTGTTGCAATTCTGAAATTTATAATTGGGAAAAGCTGCTGCTTACCCAAGCTACTGAACCATTTTGTGAGATGGGTATTGTATGCAAAATAGATGCAATGAGCTGTGTAGTTTAAAAAGAACTATATATATTGCTCAGGTGATCAAAAGGTCAATAATGATATAATATATAATCATCACCTCTCAAGCTTTTCTTCAAAACCTACGAAATAAAACCTGGAAAGTTCCTTTGCCCCATACCAAGAAAAAAATCTGGTCTCAGTCAGGAGCAAGGTGTTTTTATTTTTTATTTTTTATTTTTTTTTTGAGTTCTTAAACTGCACAGATACAAGCAATTTCCAATTTAAAGACCTTCTTAAGTGTGTGTATATGTGTCTCATTTTCTACCTGCGTAGAAGGTCAGAAAACCTTGTCACATCTGTTTAAAAATAAACTACCACAGTCCCAGAACATGGCTTTGTTTTGAGATGTCACTCTAAGAGATTTTCCACCTTTGAGGAAGCTCTGCTGTTTGATTTCTGACACTGGCACATGTGGTGCTAGACAGTACAACAGGTGGGTTTCAATGTGTTAAGTAGCAAAGGACATTCAGCTTTGATGTAGAAATGGGTTTTGGTTTAAGGACAATATAATCTGAAAACTGAAAAACAATATTTGAAATATAGGGGGAATTATTTGCAATTGTTATGTTTGCAAATAGATATTTTTGACTTTGTGTCAGATAAAAGGCCCCAGGACCCACTTTGCTCTCTTTCAACCAGGAGCAAAATGCAGGAAATAAAATTCAAGCATTCTTCCATTTGTATTTGCATAATATTTGCTTTGGGCTAAAGGCACACAAGGTGTGCTGACCTGCTGCTGGAAGGGTAGCACTTTGGAAAGGACAAGAAAAGGAAGGTTCCATCCTGAGATGATGGTATCCATCAGTTAATGGTATCCATTAATTGACTAATAGAATGTTGTTATTTCTAAATGGGCTCAGTGTCAAACTCCTGCTTCCCTCCAACTCTGGCAGCATTACCAGCATGCTGTTGACACTGTGGCTTGATGTGTCTCACTCTGACAGCTCTGAAAGGGTATTTTGGAAGGATTTAGTGGTATTGAATAGCTTATTTCCACTAACCCATAAAGAAACACTTTCCTTCAACACGAGCATGAGTGGTTATTTTCTATACTTAAGACAGCCAAAGTAAAGAAAACCCAACTGCGTATTTTTAAATATTTTTATCTTTACACAAGCCTGGGTTATGCAGAGCACAAAGCCATATACATACTTCACAGAGAAGGTAGTAATATCTGACAAAATCTCAAGAACTGTCTAACTTGCATGCCAAAATCTTCAAGGAGTACGAAATTAGAAAAAAATTGTCCCAAGAGAAATGTTATTAACGATATTAACTTCCCCATCTGATGAGAAACTGCATCTCCTCTCATTTCTAAGGATGGAGAAGCAACAGAAGTCAACAAGTTGTCTGCATTTCCTACAGTGGCACAGTATAATATTAAGTGCCCAATTTTTTTATTTTAAGTCTGTGCTAAAAATGGTCCTTCAGTCATATGCAGAACCAGTCTATTTAGCCTATGGATTTCCTAACTTACAGTGGTGAGAGTGTGAGAGAGCTGTAGGAGTGAAGGAATTTTCCCAGAGATCTTGGTAAGTTCCTAACTGCCCCTGTTCTATGGGCACTGCTCACTTCCAGGATTTTCTGCAGACTTGGAAAAATATCCTTCCTCTTGTTTTTGAAAATTAAGGAAAGAATGGTGTTACGATATGTGATGAAAAGCAATCAAATCAAATACCATCCATACAAACCTGAGAATAATCTGAAAAGCAAACAATGTCACCATCAAAGAATTGTTACAACACATGGCTGTAATAATTATTATATTATTTTCTTTAGCAACAGTCTATGGTTTGTTTAGGCTATGTAAGCTTTTAAGAGGCTGACATTTCAACAATTCAGGGATAACACAGTTGGATTCTTGTTAAACTACAAGTAAAATTTAATCCCATTTCATAAATGACTCCTGATTAAGCTTGTCCAGCCTCTCAGATGCCAGAGAACTGCTACCCTGATAAAAGAGCTGAGCTGACTGAGAAAAATTAGTGGAGAGGACCAAAAGAACAACCATAATAATTCACCCTGCCACTTCTGTCTGAAAAGCAGGTGACTGTTCCTATTTTGCACAGACTTGAAGAAAGTGACTTTCCCAGGGTCACCCAACATGTTGTGCATGGACTGGAGTCCCAGTTTCCAGGATCCTACCAAATCATGTCCCAGTTATGTCACAGAGGAAGTGCCTCCTTCAGTGCTGTCCATACCTTTAAGTTTCTGGAGCCATTCATCCCTTAAAATGATACATTTGGGAAACCTGTCTAGGTATCTTCAACTTTTGGTGACAATTCCCATTGCAGGGATCTTTGTGATTTCCTGACAGGCACCAACCTGAGTCAGTGTAGAAAATAAAGGAATGGGTTGGTTTGGAAGGCTCTGAAAGCAATCATAGATAAGTCTTTGCTGTGGTAGCAGGAAGATCATATCCTGCTGTCCCACTTGCCCATCTGGAATGACAGCAAAGAAAGCTGAGAAGTCACCCTGGTGACTACGATAAGAACCAATTGCTTTTCCCTGTCCAGGAGCATTCTGATCTGTTTTGCATTCAAAGCCTTTGCTGGAGAGAGTTATGGCTGCCTGAATATTATTCTTAGTCATACATTTATTAGATAGGAAATATTTTCACTGAGCACTTCTTAGAAACATTAAAGAGCACCTTAACACTTTTATATGTTTAGCCAGTCTTATTCTTTGTCTTCATGATTCCCACTGTCCCTTTTCCTCTCCAAAGTGAAAGAAAATGATGCTTTAATCCAGGAGACGTGCTGAGGGTATCAACAGCTGTGGTTTTGCTGCTCCACACTCTGACTCAGGGTCTTCTCCAAATCCTCAGATGAAGTGAATGCAACTGTCGTTGCTTCAAGAGGGGTTTGGATCAGGCTTTCTTTCATGATGCTGGGGAAGTCACTTTTCCCCCTATGCTCAGCACACACTCTTCTGAAACAGGCAACCTGTGTTTGAGCTGGCCTGGCAGCTACCATGAGACTAACCACAAATTGTCATGGTGATAGAGAAGGAAACAGTTAATGGTCCAGCCATTACTAATAGAGATTGGAAAGAAGTAGCTTCTGTTTATATTTCATTGTTGTTTAAAGCGTTGAGAACTAAAAAAGGAAATATCTGATGATTGAGGCTGTGTTTATATTGACTTTCTTCCCATTCACATTTTCCTTAGCACAAAGAAATACTTCCTCAGCACAGAAACGTGGTAGTAAGGGGAAGGTGTCAGAGGACAGAAGAAAAGTCTTTTTTGCAGGAGAGCAGTTGCGCAATTTTCAGGTCTGGAGCATGAGAAAGGAGTAATTTCTTAGGCCCCAAACAGGCCTGGTACTGATGGGAGCGGCCTGGTACTGATGAGAGCTGGATGTGTTTGCAGGACCCTTAGGGGGATGCTCAGAGTCCCAGAGAGGGCACCAAGCCATGCCCAGGGCAGGGAATTTGATGTCCACCTTACTCCGAGGTGTTTGGCTTTTCTGCTGGGGGATTCCTGGTTCCTCCCCACCCTGCTCCCCACATGTCCCTGCCTGCTGGCCCAGTCCTTGGGCTCCATTGATTTATCTGTTCCTTCAGGCAGACCTCTCCAAGACCAACCCTGAGCCATGGTCCAGCTCTGGAAGAGGCAGTCGAGCCTCTCCAGCCTTTGTAGCCACTGTGCCAGGGTGTGGAGTGAGTGCCCAGCCCTGCTTTTGCAAGGTTTTATGGTTCACACTTCCATCTGCATCCCTCCCCCTTTCTCTCTCTTCCCCTCTCTTTTTCTGTCGGATGCTTCAAGGAAAAGAAAATTTATGGAAGCGCTTCCAAGAGCTGTTTTCCCTGCCTTGGTGCTAGTCGGTGCATGCTCCTGGCTGGCTCAGCCCTCCCTTCCCTCTGCCTGGCTCCACAACTCCTTCACCTCACACAAAAGATGGATCGTGTTACCCTTCACTTGTTGCCTTCTGGGCCCCAGCCCCCGGAGCTGGTGAGTGCATCCCTAAACGTGCCAGGTACATGCAGCTCCTTGCGCCTCCTCTGAAGGATAAAATTCCCTTTCCACATTCCCACCCTGGGAAAAATGTGAATTTCAAGTTTTTTCTGAGATGAAAAAGTAAGTGATGTTATCTTTCTGCACAGGGAGATGAGTGGTAGGAAACACAGGTTCTTATCCTCTTCGCTTTAATCAGCAAATTGCTTAATAAATGTGAGCTAATATATCAGACTGGTGACACGTGCTGGGCTTAGAGGGCAGAACGCCTGAGTGACACCATGATTGTCCTCCATCCCCAGGGCCAGCTTCAGGCATGGTCCAGCAGGGAAGGCAGAATCTCAGCTCGCTCCAGCCTCTTCTCCTGCATCATGTGCCAAAAAATCAGCTCAAATAACGTGGATGGCAAAAATTAATTCTGCCAGGACTTCTGTACACACAGAAGTCACCCAAGCTCAAGCAGAAGCTGCAAAAGGCAGTCCTGCCCTACCTCTGTCCTCCTTCTTGTTGGTCATTCTTTTCCATCTTTGGCTCACTCATTTTATCCCTGAATCTCATTCTAAGGCTTTCCATCTTCAGCATTGCTCAGTTAGTGCTAAAATTGCAAAGAATAAAACTTAAAAAATCCTGATTCAAGCTCTAAACTTCATTTCATGCTCCTGCTTTTCTAAACTTTGGTAGCCATTTTTCTCTAGAGCTGGATCCTGATCTTGAGAGCAAGTCTAAGAATTTGGGTTTTCTCACTGCCTTCCTTCCACTGGTTCAAATGCAGAGCAAATCTCAGATTCAAAGGCTGAATTTTCTCATGCATATTTCTCTATTCAGACTATGATCTTGTGTGGCAGGGATCTTCTGGAGGTGAACTGGTAACTTTGAACTGAAGTGACACCTCTGATGGGCCCTGAGTCTGGGGGCATCTGTGGTGCCCTTTCCAGGACTGCCAGGCTGAGAGACAGCAGCAGTATAAAAACAAGCCTGTTTTTAAAGGTTGGTCTCTTGGCCTTCCCTCCATGATGATGTCTCACCTACAGTACAGCCAGTGACTCATCCTTCAATTATTGCTGCTGTCATTCTGGTCCAAATTGCTCCGAGGAAGGGAAGTACTGACAGAGACACTTTGGGAGATTAAAATACCCGTGTCTGCGATGCTTTATAAAGCTTTGCTACAAGGAACCTGCTTTCTCCGTGATTACTTTGTTATGAATTCACTTGTGCAACACATTCTTGGAACAGCACGGTTTGTTTCTGGAACCAGGAATCAGTGACAGGAGATTCATTATAGGCAGGGAATATTTTCGTTAAAGAAAAGCTGTCAGGTCAAGTCAGGCTTTTATATTGCTGTTTGTAAAACAAGGTGTTTACATACCTGTAAAGCTGCCACTTTTTTTTCTCTTTTGATGAAAGTCACCTTAAGAAATGTAGGTGGAAACAGTTCTTTGGCACTGAAAGCAGAGTGAGAGCAGGAAAGGCCAAACAGCCATGCTTCCTTGGCCTTTGCTCCCCTTACAAGGTGCCAAGCCTCTGGAAAGGTGCCCGAGATGCACCCCAAATCCAGGGATGTGCAAGGTGCACCCTCATCTGTCAAAAGCACCCCAGCTCTGCATGTGCTGTTGTAAAGGGAGGGTGCAGCCTGTTGCCTGCAGCCTCCTTCCTGCCAATCCCTACATCTGTCCCCAGGGCCATGAGAGAAACCCCTCTTTGTCGCAGGGTTAATAATTAAGATACTCTAGCTGATAAATGAAAGTGCTAAGAGCTCGGCATGCTGCGTATACCTCCTGTCTGCAGGCAGCTACTCAACTCTTTTATCTGGATTATGATCTCTGAAGGAAAGTACAATTTGGCAATCGTGGTCAAAGTGTTTAGACAATTCAGTCAATGGAAATCCCTGAGGGAAAAAGACAGCTACAACAAAAACATGAAGACAGAGGATGTGAGAGCAAACCCGGTTTGATAAACTGCGTCTTTAGACAAAACTCCTCCTCTCTTGCCCATGGTGAACACACCAGGACTGTTTCTTTCTCAGCTTCATTTTGCTTCCCTGGATAAACAACAAATTAATCTAGAAATTAGATGCCCATCTCAGAAACAGGAAAATTGTAAACCAGGCAGGATCTCTGCATTTCTGCATTTCCTTTTCTCTGGTGGAGCTGCCACTGGATGTTTTAATTCTGGAGTGAACACTTCTGTCCCCTAATTTACCCTGCCATTTGCCCACGCCCAGGAAAACAAAATTTGCATTCAGATAAACACAGACTCATTTCCAAGCCTACACAGACTATTTAATTAAGAGTTTCCAAGTGGAAACCACACATTATTTACCCAAATTAAGGGGTGCTCCATAGGAATCCTCCCTTCTGCTCTGGGATAAACAGAAACCAGGAGGTGAGAGGCCAGATCATATCCTGAACTCCCACCCCTGCATGAGCATCAACCACCAGGCTGTACAAACACAGACCTGTGTCTCTGGAGGGGAAAAATCAAACCAGCTCGTCCCCTCTGCAGCCAAAAACCTGGAGTGCAGCCAGGCTCCACTGATCTGACTGCTGCAGGGAGGAAGGAGCTGTAAGCCAGCAATTAGCAATTCTGCTCCTAACAGGAAAGATTGCTGGGAAGCATAAATAGGGTGGCTGTTTATAAGGGAGTTAGTGCAGGAAGTTGTGTTGATGATGATGGTTGGGTTTTTTCCAGAAATCTGCCTGGCCTAGGGAAGGAATTTGGAATCGCGGTTTTTGGAATCGCGGCACCTGGGAGAGCAAGAACTTCGTGCACAGAGGTTTGGGGCTGGCTTTAGGGATTTGCACCCCTGATATTTTCACTTGCAGTCCAAACCATTTTATGATACATAATTGTTCATTAATGAGCTCCACAGCATAAGAGGTAACATAAAAATCTTTGGTATGCCAGACACTGAGTTTTAAGTTTGCATTGTGGTGTGCAAGGGGAGAGTCTTGGAATTTCAGAGTGATAGATTTTTATTTTTCCTTCTTATTTTAGCAGCATTCAAATGTTATTACGTGCACACAGATCTCTGCAGTTTTTGAAGGGACAGATACTTTTCCAAACAGCATGAAAAATAAAATCATTAACGATGCAGAGCTTAGTCATGAGAAACACAGAACTGAGGAAAAGAAAGCTTTGGGAAGGGGATTAGTTTATTTGTGCAAATGACTGAGCAAGGAAATACACCTCTAGATGGACTGTTGGCACCATTTAATGATCCAGAGGCCTCAGATGAAGAGAGTATAAGGCCTGGAGAGTAACCAGAATTCTAGTTCCTGCAAATGAAGGATATTAATTTATTAATAGCACTAAAAATGAATGATGCTAGGCTGGAGGACTATGACAAAAGCATTCCTCTTGGACCATCGCCTCGTGCACTTCATTGTGCGAGACATTTGAAATCAATCTCTTAAATATGTCAGCTCTGTGCCCACTGGAACTCACAGCCCTATGTAGCTTGGCCAGTCCGTCTAACCACTGGATTAAAGGGAAAAACAGACCTGCTGTGGGGTGCAGGAATTATTGGTGATGACATGAATCATGCTGGGAGCAAAGTGACAACATGACAAAAAGAGGAAATTCTCTCTGACAGGCCCTTTACTTTCTTTAATGACGTATCATTCCTGGCCCAAATTATGTTGGGACCTCCTGTGCTATTTGACAGTACCTGGAGGAGACAAGCTTAAAAATTTGCCAGTTTTGCCTTAGATAAATAGATAGAGTTTCTTCAGTGCTCCTTGAACTTCCTCCTACTTACTTTTGAGAGTGCTCCTAATCTAAGGTAGTGATATTAAGCTCTCCAGCAACTGGCAAGTTTTAAAGGATCATTGTATGTTTTTCTGCTCAAGTGATAAATCTGAAGGTCAGTTCCTGGCACAGCCAGTGGGAGCATGGATGTGTGCTGCAGAAGACAGGTTTACAGCATTAAAACCTGGGAGAAGTAATTACGTGAGCCACTTTGGATGAAATCATAATTATGCCTTATTGGGGTTTGAAAGTTTGGATTTACAATATATTTCACTCGCTGTTTTTCATTTTCATGAACCTCTGGCAGTTTCTGCTTCCAGCTGGGACAAGAAGAAAAGTGGCCTCAATGCACTATGAATTAAATAGTGGGAAAACCATATCCTTTCAGGAGGGCAGTCTAGGAGAAGTGTTCTTTAGACACATAGAGCTCTGTTATATTCCTCAGGCTGAAGTGTACAAAATGAAAATAAGGGTCTGTGATGCTTTGAGGGTTCATTCAAAGCAAAATCCTCTTGCATGAAAGGGAAAGAAAACATCTGAGCTTCAGTTGCATTTTCCCAAAGGAACCCTTGCCTTGACGCAAGGCACAGTAGAAAATGCAAAATTCCCATTCTGGGCAAGAATTAGAGAAAAAAGCAACCATGTTACCTCAGAGGTGAAGTCTAATGCACTGGTCTGGACCAGTAAAGATCCATGCACCAGTATTGTGTTCTCTAGTTTTTATCCACTGTGCAAACAGGAGCAGCAAGCTGGATGCAACGGGAAGAACCCCTGACCTCAGTGCCTGCAGGAAAACTGATCCTGCTCACCCTCACCTTTTTGCTTTTTCACCAAGCTGAGGAGGTAGAAAACTCCAGAGTTGGGTTTGCAAACAGTGTGACTATGCACTTGTTTGGAATTTTGGCCAATCTGTTTAAAAATAACGTAAATATCAAAGAATGCAAAATATCATAGTGGCAACACCCATTACCTCCAGCACTGGCAAGGATTATAATACATAAGCATCTATGTAATACAAAAATTCCATTAATTTAGATAATAAAGATTAATAGACTAACCTAAAACCATAAAACCCTGAAGAGAGCTTGAATGTTTTTTTTTTCCATTAGGTCCTGAAGAAAATAAAGAATAATCAAAACCAACTTTTGGTTTCAAATCACTTCAACAGAGATTTGCTTTTTGGGTCGCTTTACCACCGAGGTTGGCTTGTGCCTCTTGTGTAGAATTCATGACATTTTCGTCTTATCTCTGGAGGTTATTGAGACAGAATAAAAGGAGTAGAATTTCTGGGGAAGCAGCAAAGTGGTGGAGGTGGAAGATGTAAGTGGGTGAATACCAGGAACTCAGCCTTCAAAGTGATGTGCGTCATGACCTCTTTTTTCTCCCACAGTGCATGCACAGCTCATCCAAAGTGTTTCCCAAACTCATGTTTGATACAACAGTTGTTGACAGGCTGTTAACTTCTGCTGGGATTGGGGCTGGGCATAAATCTCACCAGCTTCCAGAATCAAGATTGAAAAGACAGATTTTAAGACCTAGACCCCCTGAAAGGGTGTGGAATTCAGCTTCCACTTCAAGTGTTTCAGTATTGAAGCAATGCCCAGCCCTTCTGGTTTGGGTTATCTGGAAGTAGTCCAGCATGCTGGATTATCCAGAGAGATAGTGAGTTATATGTGTTAATGGGGAATTTAAGTAATACGATTTACAAATGGCAAACACACACTCCTCTGGTTTCCCAGCTAAATCCCAGGAATGCACTTGCCTGGAATTTCACAGAGCAATCATAAAGCTCCCAGCACACTCCTTGTATTCCTTCTTAGGGAAATAGAATACAAAAGATCACTACAATTCCCTTTCCAAAACTGATCTTATTGCTTCAACCTAATTTTGTAGACAGCATCATCATGACGTATTGCAAAACCATCCTTTCATCACAGCCTTTGCATTTCATCAGTCTTTCTCATTCTTGCTCACCCCACAAATAACAGAGCACAAGCAAAGATTGAAAACAACCAGCAGAGCTGGTTTATCCATCAGCCAGATGGATATCTGGATCAGCCAGGGTGACAAAGCCAGATAAATAGGATTTCTCTAATAAAATCTTATTCACTGTCAACTTCAGGCTGAGTTTAATCCTGAGCCTTATGACCCCACAGAGTCAGGGCAGCATTGATTTCTTTCTCATGGAAACAACCCCTTGGGCACTGCTGGAGACACAGCACCTAAATTAGGTTGTCTCTAAGCTGGGTATTTGCATGGGGAGGGGTGGAAATAGTCTTCCTGCAAGGATAATCGAAGGCACAAGCTTCTTCTTAAAGTGGACACCCTTTCTTGTTCTCCTGCTATCAAAACCAAGTTTATAGGCATTTTATTTAGGAGTGGATCAGCTATCTCTGCTTGTAACATTAGAAACTGCTATTAAACAGAGCAGGAAGGAGGCAAGTGGAAATAGGGAGAAGGTGGTACCTCCAACTGACATCTTTACTGGCATGGGACACAGGATCAGGTTATGAAGCTTTTCTAATGGTGGCCCAAACCCAGTCAAGATTGGCTCCATGATGTCTTGCCAGGAATGCTTATAATCCTCCTCTGCAGCCTCTTGGTAGAAGACAGTGACATGAGAGCGTCACAGGAGGTCACACTCCTGCCTCAGCAGATAGATGTGCATAGGCATATCCTTATAGGATTTACATGGGCACAAGTCTCCCCTGCAGCCTGGGTTCTCCCTCTGGGGGTGAAGGAGTGTGTTTGATGTGGGGCAGAAGGGTTTGTTTCGCTTTGGGGTGATCAGTATGTGCATACTACCACTGATGAGGACCCAATGTGATGTAGAGGAGCCAAATACTCCATCCTGCAGTTATAGGATAGATGCTTAATTCTGGAGCATCTAACCTATTAAAATGACTGCACTCCTCTAAGTCTGAGGCTGGGGCTACTTTCCATGCATAGCAGCAGGGATGAGTGGTTCTTGCCCTCTCCCCATGACCATATTGTTTGTGTTTTCTGCAACCTTCAGGCGATAGAAGGAATATAATAATCTGTCTGTTGTCTCCCTGCCAAGCTGTCAGCCCAGCCAGTCCAGCAGCCCAAGAGCCTCAGAGGTTTTCTCAAACAACTTCCAAGCCATATGTATGAGATACAGGGCACTTTATAAAGCAAAACCAGATAATTTCTCAGTCTAAAGCCACCCGTGAAGTGTCAGTCTACAGGAATCAATTCACACAGGTTTTAATCAACTTGTAAGTTACACTGGGTATATGGGAATAGTTAAATTTATAGAGCTTGGAGTCTGGCCCATTAAACTCTGTCTATACTGTTTTAACACTTCTGGAAGCCCACATTTAAATTTGCCTCGGGTCATGAGTGAAATGTATTCTCCTACTTCCAGCAAAATACCAAGCACAGATCCATGAAATTGTACTGAAAGCAGAAGCTTCCCCTTGCTGTCTGCAGGGATGGTGGCGCTCTGGAAAGACCAGGATGTGCAGGGAAGGGGGGATGCACAGGGATGCGCCACTGCTTAGGCTGGAGCTGCTGGTTTTTCTCCTGGTGTAGAAGAGCAAATTTTGCCAACCCTACAGAAGCAGAAACGTGCCCAGAGATGAGATCCAGCTGTTTGCCGAAGCGATCCCGGCTACCGACAGCCAATCTGGACATTTTGGAAGCGTCTGCAGGCTTGCTCTTATCGATGGAGGAGGGGTTTTGAGTGCGTTTTCTCTCGGAACAGGTTTGCTGATAGCATCAGCATCTGCTCGGCAGCAGCATTAGCAGCCCTGCCTATGCAGGTACCGAGGAAACCAGAGACAGGGCTTTTGCCAGTCAGGACAGGAATGTTTATTTAAATGTAAGGAGAGAACCAGATCTGCAGCTGCTGGATCTGCAACGAGTCTCAGAGGGGCAAAAACTGGCTTGGAAAAAAAAGCATTGCATTCTGTGAAATGGAAAAGGAAAAAAAAAACAAACCTACAAAACCAGAACCCCAACCCAAACCCCTTGCAGGAATATGCACTGCCCATACTGAAAAGGCTTTTTGGTTCCCAGAAAAGCTGGCTACAGCCCACATGGCTCTGTTCGCCCAGTGACAGGCAGCCCTGTACGGTGAATACCAACTGGGGAATTTGCAAAAACAATTACTTCAATTATCTCGTTCCCTTGGCAACCCCATAACACACGCTCATGTTTTAATGAGTCACTGCCACTGGCGAACCCGTGCAGGGCAGGAGCCCTCTCCCAGAGCCCCACAGCTCCCTGGGGAGCCCAAGGGGCACCCGAGGGCCTCCAGCAGCACCTGCCATTCCTACTGCACTTTTCCCCCCCCCAGTAACTGAGAAAAACCACCATTTACTGTCTTTCATACGAGGGTATTGGCTCAGAACGAGCACCACTGCAATGCTAAAAGCCTAACGTGAACTAGTGCAAAATAAAGCAAATGTGAAAAGCATAGTTCCAACTTCTCAGGTGCACAGACTGTATATAAAATCACCATTAATTAATTAATTAGTTAATTCTGGCTGAGGTGCCAGTGGTGTGAAGCTGGAGTAGTCACTGACTGCTTTTGGACACACTGAGGGACATCAGATCATGACTGTTTTCAAAACACTGAGCTGCACAGCCTATGTAAAATAGGTTGTGCACACTGACTAAAACATGGAGAATATATCACTTTTATATCTCACTCTATAATATATACATCTATACACACTTGTATGCTTCTAGGCAAAAGTATTCTAAATAGATGGGCTGATTTTTATTGTCTTATCTCAGTTCCATAGCAACTGCAAATTGCTAGAAAAGAGCAAGAAAAGTGATAAAAGCTCCTGGGAAAGTTTGTATTAAGATGACAAGTAAGGAAAATATTTTATGTATTCAGTGAAGGGAATGAGTAATAGGAAACATAATAAAATATATGAAACAAGGCTGATGAGAATGGAATAATAATGAACCTGGGGCTCTTATTCATCTCTTTGTGCAAATGGACAAGAAGACAACCTGAAAATAAAAGAAAAACACACACATATGAATATTTGGTGCACAATCCCTTCCTATATGCAAGCCTTGCACTTACTGCTGCAACACTATGTCAGATCATGGTGTTTTAGAAACACCATGTTGTTGCTACACTTTATGAATCAAAAGGAAACAAACTCTATTGCACAAGCTGAGCATGTAGGAAAGGTCAGAAAGGACCTTCACTTCAGGCCAATCAAATGCATTTCTAGAGCCTTTTTAGTGAAATATTTATTTAAAACTCAACAAACCTCATATTTTTTTGCAATGTCAGAAAAGCAACTGAGAAAAACAGAAGAGCTTGTGAATATTTTGTTTCTAGAAAATTGGGTCTTTTTTGGTTTTCTGTGTGCCTCTCCTATCACAGGTATGATCATGCCTAGGAGCTGGTTTCTTTCCACTGATGTGGGTTAAAGGCTATTTTGCAGACAAAAGGCACCAAAACATTTGTATTGGATACTCAGACGTGACAAATTCAGCCTGATATGCAAACGCTATGTGCTGTTCCATGATGCTGAAAACAGTGGAGAGCTGGGAGCACACAGAGGGGTCCAACAGATAGAAACCTTCAAAACCAGCTGCAGCAAGGCAGCAGCTACATGGCACAAAAATAACATTTCCCACCCCCCCCCCACCCCCTCCCCCCCTCCCGTGATCACAACAAATTGTTTTTAATCACAAGCAGATGTGATTCATAATCAGTTTTCTAAAGTCAATCTAATGAAAGCCCCAGCAACTCCCAGCTGAAGAATTACTTTGGAGGGCAAGGGAATACCTATAGGTCAGTTTACATGCCTTGGCAGCAACACGCAAGCCAGTGGGGACATCCAGAAGGAAATAAGGTCACAAATTGGCAGGGCAGCAGCTGCACTTACCAGTTTAAACAAGATTCAGTTGTTGAAAATCTACATCTTAAAGGCCAAATCAGCAAGTCATAGACCAAACTATGAATCTTCAACTCAAATGTTATTTCCATCTGAACATATGGATATGAAACCTGGATGCTCCCCAGAGGCGCACAGGCAGGCAGCTTAAAGCTTTGGAAACAAACTGGAGTGAATATATGAAGTGTAATGGATTTGTAAGAAATGTCAGGAGCTGTTGAGGAGCTCGGTAACTTTGTACCTGGCAAAAGAGAAGGGGGCATTTGGGATGCAGGCTCACATCTGCCCCATCAGACATTGCCAGGGTAGCCAGGGGAGTGGCTGACTGAAGGACTGCAGCAAAAATGCTCTGAGGATGCAGGACAGAGCATGAGGATGGATGTGACAGCACTGCTTGCTCTGGCCAAAACTTGGGGATGCTTGATAGGATCTGTCAGAGTCTTCTATGATCCCCCTGATTATCTAGCCAGCTATTTCCTGACAAGCCAAGATGGGATATGACATGCACATATAACACTGGGCCTAATTAATATAAAGTTCCTCAGCTATTTGCTCCATTCCTGTATCATTACAGGAATGATTTTCAAGCTTCCCAGTTCTTGTATAAATGATCAGATTTTTCCTAGACTTTTATTCCCATCCCTAGGATATTTTAGTTGGGCTGTTATGCTGGTTTTATAGGTGTTACTTGTGTCTACAGGTTCCTAGAATTATTAACACTGTAGTGAACGGGTAGTGGAACTCCTGAGTTTATAACTGATTACAGCTCAAAAGGAAAGAAAATTTGTTTTTTCAGAGTGAAATTTTCTTATCCACAGGAACATATTTTAAACTCTTACATTCATAAGAAAGCTTCTGCCTTGTAACCCTTAGATACCAAGCCCACAGATAGATGGATATGAAACTATTTTTTTTCGTTTAAAAAAATGCATGAACAATTCCTGCACCAGCAGCTGAATCTGGACAGTGACCCAGGAAAGTTCAATGGGAATTTCAGAGTTTCAGAGTTCCACAAATTTTGGGGATGCACCTTTCCTGGAACAACTGAAGGCAGCACTCCTGGGACTCCAGCAGCAGGTTCCCACTGAGCTCTGAGTCCTGCCTGGGGCTCTTCCTGCAGCCAGACACATGGATCTGGGGTGCCCACAGCATGGGCAACCCTAGTGCCTGCCAGATGGGATGGATGTGTGATATCTTGATGGATTGAAGCTGTCACTATCAATCAGAAATAGAGAAAAGACTGCTTTCCAGGTGGCACAAACAAGCTTTGTTTGGAAATCCTTCCCTAGACTCACTTCCTGTGATTGGGGGGAAATATTTCACTTGTTTTTTGATCTCAGTTGTGAGGTTGTTTCAAATGCTGTGAGCACTGCACCATATAGGACTGGATGCTCAAACAGCAGGAGGGAGATCATACTCAAAGGAATGGAAAGAAAATAATGAATTACTGGAACAGCACTGGCCGCTTTAGTAGAAGCACCAGGCATCTAATGAAAATATTGACATTTATGGGAATCCACAGACAGAGTTGGGCATAGTTGTGGTCTCTGCTACTGTATCACTTTTCATAATGTTTTATTTCTGTTTACCTTCCAAAACAAACTACTGTAACTAATATGTTTATAATAATTAATGAGGAGACAGCCAAGCTGGAGAAAGGAATGGCCTCAAAAATCCACACTTTTCCCAGCTGGGGAACTTAATTGGGCTGGGGACTTCCTTTCTTTCCCTAATCAGATATGGAGGAAGCAGGGAGGTAGGAATGAGGGCCCTAATTATTGCTGGTGTAACTCTGTGTAAAACAATGTGCTTGCACAAGGGATTCATTTAATGCATTGTCCTTTGCTAATCACTCCATTAGCAGCTAAATAACCACAGCTAATGTATTTATATTCATGCATGTGTGTATATACATATTTGTGAATGTTACACATGCCCCCTGGTCCCTGCTGGAGCTGGAGGTGGTGCACAGTGCCCCAATTCAGCTAAATAAATTCTCTTGAGGACAATCTCTCTTCGAGCCTCGTAGCAGCTTTTGTGGTCTGTCATAGCACCGGGACCGACAGTGCACAGACCGTGCCTGGCAGGAAAAGGGAGAGAGCTTTCTCAGGGAAAAAGGCTGTGACTATTTTGCAATCAAAGCCGGTCCCAAACCTGAGGAGTCTCACTGCTGAAGGGATGGATGGCACCAGCATTGGTTAGACATGACTGGGTTTGTGGTTTTGTGGGAAGGACTCAGGCTGATAGCCTGTCCAGGGAAGTCTGAGCCCTTAATCTCAGGCAGGAAAATGTATTTTTGCATATTCTCTTAATTACTCATCAGGGTGAAAAGGCCTTGCTCAAAATGTGCCAGAATTCAGCTTGTTATACCCCCTTCAGTCTTCTCTGGGAGCAAAACAGAGCAGCCTTTCTTGGTCTGCTGGTGGTGAAGGTTCCTCAGGTTTGTCCATGCGATGCTCCTATATCCAGCAAGGATAAGCAACTTTTGGCCTCTCATCCATGGCTCCCACAGCTTTCCATCTGCCTAGCTGACCTTCTTCTTTGGCCAGACCAGAGAGGCAATTTCTTAAAGATAGCCATGGCATGGATCTACCAGTTAGGAAGTAATGTTGATTTCTTATGCATCAAAATGTGCCCAGGAGAAGACATCGTAAAGCCAAGATGCACACATCCCTTCTTCCAACTGAGATGTATGCCCTTAAAGCAGTGAGAAATCTACTTTTTGGCACTTGACATTTGTATGTGTCAGCTGGTTCCTTAAAAGCATTGATTTTGTTTCCAAGCAAGTGACCAAATTAGTAAATTAATAAGGCCAGGCTAACCTGAAACAAAGAGTGGGGAGTTCCTTAACTGAAGATTGAAAGGCCTAAACCAAACCTGACACTCACCTCAAACCCTTAGTATTGCTAAAAGAGCTTCAGACATGCATGCCAGGCTGCAGAAACATGCCTTTTCATGACTGTGCTTCTTCCAAAATTTAAGTTACAGTGGGTGCACCAAAGATTACTTCAAGTTCTGCCCAGAGCACAAGGGAAAATACTGACCTTGGAAATGCAACTCTATCTCACTACAGTAAATATCTTCTCTTCTACAGCAAAACCACTCTTGCCTAAAGTAATTTGTCATTTGAAAACCACCTTGTTTTGCACTAAGAAATACTACATTTTCCATTTCCTTCTAAACAAATGTTTCTGCTCTTTGCAGATCCCGAGTTCTTCATGAAATGGTTACAGATCAAGTATCAGTGACAGCATAGGGAGTAGAACCAGTCTTTCACTTTAATAAAATGGCAAAAATGGCAGCTAAAACATTAAATAACAACTTTTCTGGAAAAAGTCAACTGTGCTTACAGTTGGGAAAGAATGAAGCTAATTTGAGATATTTAATTTTTAAAAAGGACAGAAGAAAGGATGAATTTTTCCATTTATCAGCTCTGAGAGAGAAATCTGGTTTATTGCTTTATAAGTTGCTGGAAAGGTATAATACCTACTGGAAAGGTATAATATATCTGTGATGGTATAGCCTTAGAAGAATCATGACAGAGCTTTAAATGAAAAGATTTTGCACCATTCATCAGTAAACCTGCAATGATAAAACGTAGCAATAGGTGGGCTCTCTAACTGAAAAGGGATTAGAATAAAATATTGATAAAATCAGTGCATCTCCATACATTCTTCTAATTCCAGTTGGAACTGTGGTTGCATGGCTAATGATGGAAAGAGTTACTGGTTAAAAATTTACTTAGTTGTCCTATTCTGAGGGCAGGAGTCTCTGAATCTGGAAAATATTTAGGTTTCACAAAAGGATATGGTCAAACATTCCTGACAAAGCCTCCGTGCCCCTGCTCGATCAGAATTTCTGAACAGCATGTTTCAAACTTCTGAGCTCTCTGAGCAAGGCTTTGGGAGAGTGGTGCAGGCTCAGACTCTCAGTTTGCTCTATTTTTTGGTATGCAGTGTGTTCACCATCATGCTGTAGAAGGCACAGCAGCAGGGAGCTCTCTCTGCTCCATGGAAACCCCTGAGGCATCACCTATCTGGAAAATCACTAGCTGACAGATATTAGGAGAACCTGTTACTTAAATCTGTTTTATCTGGTTTTAAAACTTCCTATGTTTTTTCCCCCTTTTCTCTCTGCAGGGTTTATCCCACAACCAATTTTAGATATTAATGGTCTGTATTTTAGAAAACAATCTTGCTGGTTATTTATGCCCTATATCTCTATTTCAGTTATGCATTCAACAGCTGGAGTCCATATGGAAATGTTGGCCATTTTAACTGAGTGAAGACCTTTGCAGATAAGGGATAGGAAATCTGATATTTTTTTTCCTATTTGGTTCCTAATCATATGCTATTAAAGAGAAGTATGTATGAAACAGGATATTTTCCCTAATGTTATGATTTACTATTATCAATTTCAACATACAACTTGGCCCTGGAGTGGGATGCAAACATTGAAATATTTGATTTTAAAACTATGAGCAGGCATTAATGGGATTGAGCATTTCACTACCAGTTTGAAGGAGCTCAACCTTCAGCCAGACCTCCTTCCTTCTTCTTCACTTTCCTACCTCCCTCAGGACCATTTCTGCCTGGGAACCAGCTCCACTTTCATATCCTGACACATAACTCAGGTTATAAATAAGCAAAGAAATACTGAATACTTTATTTGGGATGCACAGAATGGCAGCTCAGCTGTGCCTACAAGCCACAGGATTTTGCAGAGGCCCAGCACAAACCCAGAAGCCCCATCTGTCCAGCAAGTGTCCTGCTGTAAACACAGTGACTCCTGCTCAGCTCTACTGTCTATTCAAAATCAGAGCTATTTAGTGCCACAGAGCTATGATATTTTATTCCAATTAAATAACCAGGCTCTCCTTTAGCCTTCAAATCAAGCCTTAGGCAGCTCTGTCAGGGTACCATGGTTCCCTGATTAGAGCCAGGTTTGGTCAACCTGGGTAAGAAGGTAAGAAACGAAGCAGACATTGTTTGATATTCTTTTCACCTCAGGAATGTAAATGATTTTGTTTCCAGCCAACTATCAAACATCTGTATGTTCCACTTCCTTGAAAAGCTGACAAAATAAATCCAGCATTAAGACCAAGGAGAAAATGAGCCTGACAGACTCATTCTGATGTAGGCACCCTTTCCTGATTTTCTCTTTGCCAAGCATGATTGCAAAAACAATTCATTGTACCCCTGAATAAACACCACAGAGCTATTCCAGCACCTACAACCAGATAAGACAACATGGGGTGCTCTATTTAATAATGTTGATAGCTGCGCATAAGAGAGTCAGGAGCAAATGTCACTTCTGGAAGACCAAGGTAGCAATGGACCTGACAGGAAAATAAATTACAGAGCTACAGTGAGGCAGTGGAAAAAGAATGATGGAGAACTTAAAAATTAAGAATATATATATATATATATATATATATTCTAGAATTTCAATTGAATAACCATCTTGCACCTGCCATGCCTACACAGAAGAATGGCTTGTTAAAAAAAAAAAAGAAAAAAAGAAGAATATGAAAACCATAACCTAACATTACTAAGACTTCTGAGGGCAGATGGAAAATCCATGTAATAGTGAAGAACATAGCTGGTTGGGTAGTGTGCAAATGCAAAGAAAACAGGGCTGCTCACCAGCCTTATTAAACTTAAAAGAAGCAATGGTTTCAGGACAGTTTACTATGAACAGCTGCAGAAAATTGCCAAGAGAAAATTACAAGTGTCAGGAATCCTACACTTTCACAACTGTAAGATTTTCTGACAAATGAGACTGAGGAAGCTGAATTCACACAGCACTTATTTTTCAGCTGCAATTTCTTACACAAATGCATGATTTGCTTTCAGAAGTGCAGAAACTGTGCATAGATAGCACAATAATTTCATATTAAACTCTTTGGTGGCAAAGTCTTCTTGGACAATGTTTCTGTGCAAGTCCCTGTCTAGCTCATCACTTGTTTCAGGTGAAGAAGAAACCTGTGGACTTTCAAAACAGAGTCTTTTCACTTTTCACTAGGAATATTGTCTGAGCTGATATTTGTGATGGACAATAAAACATAAGTCTACCTAAATTATACATAGGTCAAAAATTACTGGAATTGAGTGGGCATAAGGCATTATTTTTCTTACACATTTTGCAGAGGAAGAGGAAAGTCTGGATATAAAAAAGGTGAATACTACACCATCAGGAAATATTTTGCTTATACAAATAATCAGATGTTTTCATAGCCTGAGTGCATGCCAGGGTGGGAGTGTTTCCTACCACATGGTTTGTCCAACTGATTTATCAGCAACATTTCCTACTTGCTCTTCTTAGATGTTACTGCAGAGTTTATTTTCACCATCTGAAGGCTGTCCCCAGAAGCCCAGCCACATATTACCAACATTTAATTTTTCACAACATTTCCACAGATTTTGAAGGAGGAATCCCAATGCCCAATCTAAACAATACTGGAAAAAAATTGGGAAAAGAGTGGGGTAAGAGAAGGGAGCCAGTGTCAAAGTGCTTTGAAGCAAGAGAAGCAGATGATACCCTGAATATCTGCCCTAAAAAACAATGTGTGTTCAGTTTGGTTTGCAAAAATCATCATTACTAGATTCTATGCAGCTACAGACACAGCACCAGAATGCCCCCAAGGAGCCAGGAGCTGAGCAGGGTGTGCAGTGCCCATGGATGCAGGGCATGGAGGAGAACAGGCACAGGGAGAGGGGAGAGCTTGAGGGGTGCTGCCCATCTCTGTCCAGCTCTCACATGTGTGGAGCAAACTCTGTCACATCACCCATACATTTTCCTATTTCTCTGTTTTTGATTTTTATTTTTTTTCTTATTTCATGGGCAGTTTTGAGGTATGAAATTCGCAGAGCTGAAATAATATTGAAAGAAACAGAACCTTCTTTGCAAAGGGAATCTGATCCCTAAACTGAGTTTGGACTTAATGATGTTTGCAGGTCTGTTTTGTTCATTTTCCCTGTACATTTCAGCACTCCAGCCTTCTCTGTAAGAATGCTCATGGAAAGTGAATTTGAGGCAATAGCTCACTTCAGACTTTACAGTTGACTTTCAAGCTTGCCCTTTGCAAATCTCATTATAGCAATTAGCCAAATAGATGGTGGAAGAACCAAAGTAACCCATGAGGGAAAACCTGTGCCTGGTGAAATTCAGGAGAGTTTTGCCAGTATGGGAATTCAGCCTATATTTGTAATGTGGCAAACAAGGCAGCTGCAATTTTCAAGTATTCAGGCCCGGTGACAAGATTTTCCCCTCCAAAGAAATTAAAATAGTCAAATGGTGGATGCATCCAATTCAAATTGCAGATGGGAAAAAAGCAGTATTTGTATATTGTAGTGTGAGCTATTGGCTCAGGCTAAAATTCTAAATGGGAAAAATTTTGTCAAATTTACAAAGAATTTGAGCAAATTAAATCTATTCCAAACCATCCCATTGGTTTACCATTTTCTCCTCCTAGATCACTTTTAATCTTGGGTTAAGATTAGAGCAAATTGTGAGATTATTTTACCCTAAATACTGACACAGATTTTCACTGTTAAAACCCCTTTTACTGTACAGGGGGTTTTTTGAAATCCAGACCACTTTCTTTGTGAAATCAGTGGACCAAACATAAATAATGCAGGACTTTAAGAAAATACTTGGTCATTTAGTCGCTGGGGACTTTTCTCAATTTGCCTATGTGCAAAGCAGTTTGTGCTGTCTGAAAGCAACAAAGTCTTGAGGCAATTTGTCTCACTGATCAGTATTATTGCCCATATTATTGCCCATTAATTATCATTAATGCCCACCCTCCTCATGATGCTGGGAAGTGTGACTGCCTCAGGAGGTGCCCCAGTTTTGCTGGGCACACACTATTTAATCACATCCCAAGGCCCTAGAGAACAGGAAGAAAGCTGAGTATGGACTTTAAAATGACAGTTCAGGTTGAGTGCTTCTTCCTCCCCCCACCCCCCAAAGCTGAGTTTGTACCTCTGGAAAAATGGTGGCTTGCAGGAAGAATGTTTGGGAGGAGCTGGAGCAGTACACAGGGTTTGAGTTTTCACATCCCAGCACTGCCTTCTAGAGCAGAGAAACAAGATGGGCAGCCTCACTGCCTAACACAGGAGTGCAGTGTCTCATTTTATAATCTCTTCACTTTATTGGCTCCAGGGAGAAAGGGAATTATTCAGAGAGGAATTGTGTAAGTGCTGTCTTTGTCAAACATGTGCAAAATGAGAAATAAACATTTAAAACAGCTGAAGGGCAAAGAAGGCACTGCCAAAAAAATGCTTGTTGAAAAGAAGAAAATTAAATTTAAACCGAGTGCTACTAGTATTGCAAAAGAACAAGAAACAGAACCTTCTTCTATACACAGCACAGGAGTCACAATGGAAACACGGGAAGGGAAGGGAAAGGAAGGGAAGGGAAGGGAAGGGAAGGGAAGGGAAGGGAAGGGAAGGGAAGGGAAGGGAAGGGAAGGGAAGGGAAGGGAAGGGAAGGGAAGGGAAGGGAAGGGAAGGGAAGGGAAGGGAAGGGAAGGGAAGGGAAGGGAAGGGAAGGGAAGGGAAGGGAAGGGAAGGGAAGGGAAGGGAAGGGAAGGGAAGGGAAGGGAAGGGAAGGTGCCAGCACCAACACAGGAGCATCACCAGCAGAGCTGCAGTGGGAGCAGGAGTGTGAGAAGCCAAGCACGAGCCAGGACTGGCTTGGGCAGGCTCTGTGACAATGTCTCTTCCCACTGCCATGCCTGGTGGGACAACCCTGTTGCTGGAACCTTCTGGGAGTTGCCTGCTGGGGTGCCCCATTGCACTCACCTCCTGCAGCTCCCTCTGGCACACCCCAAAAGCCAACGCTCACAGATCAACTCTGTGGAAAAGGGAGCACGAGGAGAGCAGGACTGCTGTCCTCTGCTGTGCTGCTGAGGGATGCTGAGCAGCAGGAGGACCCTCTGCTCTCTCCTGGAGCTGGTGCAGCTCCATGGTAAACAGCATGCAGCCTCCAGCTGCCAGCAGCTCCTCTCAGGAGGGATCAGCTGCACTTGCCTTACAGCCTAGGATGTGCTCATCCCATCTGAGCGTTGTCCTTCTGTACTACTCACAGGGATAAAGAGCAGCCAAGGCGTAGCTTGGCCCCACTGCTCCCTCTTTGTTATGATTACGAAATATCATCATATCTTGATCAGCTAAAGGAAGAGGGTGTTTAATTCCTCTCTCTTGTTCTTTATGGACATGGGCCTGAGACATGACGTTTGGATCCAGCCCCTGCATGAAGCATTTTCAGAGCTGTGGGTTGTTTGGACGTGGCCATCCAGCTCAGCCCTCTCTCCCCCCATGCCTCACCCTGGGTGCTGCCAGCCACAGTCTGGATTTTGCAAGACCCCTGGAAATGGATAAGAGGAAAGGAGAGCCAAAGCTGAAAAAAGGCTGGAAAAATAGAGACTGGACCACGGGGGAAAAGGCAAGGAAGAGGGTGTTGTGTAGCTGGCACTGCTACAAATATCAGAGAGCGCACCAGATCTGTCACAAGAGAGATCCCAGGAGATTTATTTCCAAGACATTCCAGGGATTATGCCCAGAGCAAAGCTTCTGCTCTACTCTAGTGTATCAGAGCTGCAAGGTGAAGATAACCAAAGTGCATTAGGCACCAGCTGCAATCTAAAATACACCACAAACATTTTCATGTTAATAAAATAAAGCTACAGAGTTTCAAACTTGTTATATGACAAACTGGAGATTTAAATGAAAGGGTTCTTCAGGATAATAGCAGGACAGGAGGTGCGAGCAAGCTGGTTTTAGGGAACCCTCTCTCTTCACAGCCTTAATTTTGCAAGCAGCCCTTTAAACTCCACATCCAGAAGTAAACAGTCCAAGCTTTCCCCTTTCACTTATGATTGTCATATAATCAGGAAATGGAAATTATACAATCTGCCTCTGGCTTCTGTAGCTAAGCAAAACACTACCCAGGCTTACTGCAACAAACTACAGAATTCCTTAGTAACCTGGAATGCAAATTAAATGAGACAGCTTCCCCTTTCTGATGATAGATGTCTTGTGTGAAGAAGAAAACCCTAACATCTGGACACAGGATTATGTGTGAATTCCTCTCTTAGCTGCACTGAAGTGTGTTTTAAGATGGTTCCAGTATCCCGTTCAGATACTTATGTACAAAACAAACTCATATTTTTCTTTCTTTTTTTCCCCCACAGATGTGAGAAGATCAATTACTATCCAGAGGCATGTAAATCTGTACAAATTTATTACCCTGTTCTAATTAAGTTTATTTGTTGATTTATCCATTTCACCTCTTTAAAGAAACCAGAGCTAAAAGCTCTTCAAAAGCTGTGTGGTGATGGAGTCACCATCCTGTTTTTAAGTTTGTGGGCAATAAGTTAGCCCTGCCTCATCCCAACAGCAAAAGCATTACGCAGCAGTCCCACATATTGTCTGCAGGGGCAAAATGGACATATTTTAAGTCATCTTCTGAGCTCCATGACTTTATTTGGGCTATAGGGGTGAAAGAGGGGAGATGGGGGTGTGCATGGTCTGCAGCACCCTGGCTCCCAGCCCACAGTCTTGTCCCAGCTCTGGGAAAAGGGGCTGCTGAGCCTTCATCCAGGGCTCTCACCAGTGTCACCCAGGGGGATAAATTGACAGGGTGTGATCTCAGCTGTCCCCTTCATTCCTTCCCTGTCCTCTGCAGGGACCCAGGACTGAATGTAAATCCACTGACCTCAACCAGAGCCTGATGAAAGGGGCCTGGATTAGACCCCAGGGGCATTGCCTCCAAGAACTGTTTATGGCAAATCAATGTGACTTTAAGGAAGTGCCCTGACTTCCAAATTAAACATAATCTAATTTTAAATATCAGGTGGGGTAATCTTCTATTTAGGTAGGTCCTGATCCAGGAAATAACCGAGTACTTATTTAATTTTAAGCGTCTCATTAAGTTCTGTGCTGTCCAGCATGAGACCAGAGCACAAGTTCACACGTCTTTGGTTTAAGTACATAATTAAAGGTAAGCATGTGGCTAAGAGTTCTGCTGAATGGGGATGGAATTACTTGCGTGCTCAGATGCTGGGCTGGACCACAGAGACAGGGCCTGCTTTGTGCTTGCTGAGTGGAGAGAGCAGAAGACCGAAGAGGAAAGAAGGGACTGAGGCGCTGAATGAGCTTGAGGAGTGGATGATTCACAGGCAAATGAGCGGGACTTTGAGACCTGCTGCAGAAATATTGGCATGCATAAGGAAATCTATGGGTGCCTGGTCAGTCTGTGCTGATTCTGCGGGCTTCTCCCTCTCTGGCTTTTCCTCCATCTCACAGACTGATCTGGTTAGGAGGTCATCTAGTCCAACTTGCTGCCCAAGCAAAGCCCCTGGAGCATGTTACTCAGGATTCTGTCCAGGTGTCTTCAGGGAAAGAAGACCTTCTCTGCTCTCTGGGCAATCTGTTCCAGCACTAAGTCACTGCTCAGTAAAATTCTTCCTCATGTTCAGGTGGAACTTTCTGTGCATCAGTGTCTTCCCCTTGCCTCTTGTCCTATTGCCCTGCACCACTGAGCAAAGCCTGGTCCATCCCCTTGGCACCTCCCTTCAGGTTCTTATGTGAGGTCCTCTCTTGTCTCCTCTCTCCAGGCTAAACTCCATTTCCTTTCTAGAGGGCTCTTGCAGAAACGCTTAGGAAAAGCAAATGTGACAACAAAACAAGATGAAAAATCTAAAACTTTTTTTAGGAGTTTGCAGGCTATAGGATCTTGCATTCTTGCTGTAAGGGGCACAGAAAGGAGAGACCTTACTGTTCCTCACTTCAGGTGTATGGACACGGCCCCATTTGGAAGCAGTTCCTTGAGTTTTGTTCTCAGATAAAGTGTCTGGCATTTGGGTGACACTCCACACGAGCTAAAAAGGAAAGCAAAAGGGATATTTTCCAAACCCAGCGGGCTGTAGAGCAGTGGTGCCGGGAGATGGATGCATGAATGGATGGATGGATGGATGGATGGATGGATGGATGGGGCGCTGGTGCCACCTGCTGACCCACCGCTTCCCGTCTGGACACATGGGTCCTGCTAGTGTAGCATTCCCTGCTCTCCCAGCTCCATCATTCTGCTTGCTTAAAGTCTCCAGGAGCAGAAACAGCTCCTTTTGCCATCCTGGTTTTCAATACTCCACTCGATTTCCATGTCTTTGTAAGAAAACGATGCTCAAAGTCAGGCTTAACAGGATATTGATATTCCTAGGCTACATCCCACAATTAGTATTTTGTTTAACTGCACCTTTGTTTATCCCAAAACATCCTGAGCTTTGAAAAAACAACCCCCTCCTGTGTTTTTTTAAATCTAAGGAAAAACATGCCAGTGTTGGTTGATTTTACCACTGCAGAAAATTGGCTGCTCATTTTGATATTCTATCCTTCCCTTGGAAAAAAAAACAAAACAAAACAAAAAAAACCAAAAAAAACAAACCCACAAAACAATAAAACAACATAATTACCTTTGCAAACTCAAACTGGCTGATTTTTAAGTGCACATGGTGCACCCCTTTGTCATCCCCAGGTCAGGCTGAGGGAACAGAGCCAACCCTGCCAGGTTCACCCCCACAATTTGAGACAGCAGCTCCCCATCCCAAAGGAGGGGAAGAAAGGAAGAGGGAGGGAGAACAAGCCAACACTGCACATTACCCCGTGTCAACGAGCACTAGAGATCCAGACTTTTGGAAAAAATGCATGTTCAGAACATTTAATGCAGTACAGCAGCAGGCATATACCAACAGGGCAGGACTACGCACACAGGGTGCCCAGCCCCAGTCTGCCACCCAACTTAGTGTCCAAAGGCACTTCCCTTCCAAAGCTGTGCAATGGGATTTATTAGGCAGCTTTATGGACTGATACTTCCTCACATTTTACTAGTTTGATTAATTCAGCTGGCACCTCTGATCTTGCCTCCTCTACTAACATTTTCTCTTGAATGGGATGGCTCTGTAGTCTCACCATTCATGTGTTCGAGTCAGATTTTACATCAAAGATGTCCTGGGTTTTATACTGTCAGAAGCAATTTTGTCCCAGAAGAATGAAGATTGTGATTATCCCAGGAGGAAAGCTGTCAACTCAGCTCTGTGTAGAAAAACTGCTGTCTACAAAAGCTTATATTGGACACCCTCTGGCAGACTGCCCTCTTAAAAAAAAAAACAAAAAACAACTCCAGTGTTACTTACATGAAAGACTTTTTCTAGGAGGGTTTGTGTGTTTGCTGACTGGGTTCGTACAGAGAATTCAAATGAGAAGAAAGAGAATTATGTCTTTCTATTATAAGCACTCATTTTTTTCAGGGTAATGCAGAGAAGAATGATAAAGGGGAGCATGAGGAAGGCATTTTGGAAAGGGAGTGACAAATGCTGAGCTTTGATGATGCTCTGTCACTCAGTTAGATCCAAAATTCTGCTGGAGCATGCATTTATCAAGAAGTGGTCAAGGCTCAGTTTGCACTCTCCACAAGCCTTCAACACTGCTCCAGACACAGGAGATCCCCAGATCTTTGCTAATTTTGGCATGTTTAATGCAAAACACACCACTGCGCTCTGCTATCTGGTTAAGGAGCAGCACACAACAAATTCTGTGCAAAGAGTTGTCTTGCTGCCGTCCCAACAGGACAGGAAGGACATCTCACAGCAGCTGCTTTTCACACAGTTCAGAGCCTGGGGTGCTTCACCACATTATAAATCAGCTTTGTGTCCAGCTGAGCCAGCGCCGTCATCCAGGAATCTGAATGCCGATGGAATTTCTTCTTGTCCGAGGATCATTTCCTTTTTGCTTTTGTTTTCTGAAAGTATCCCAGAAGAAATCACTGCCATTGAGCAAACTTGGCATAACCGTACTGACATGAAATCTAGGAACTGAACTAGGTGCAAAACCCCACCAAAATAAGACAGAATGACAAAGATTTTGATTTAGTGAAGCTCTTGAACAAAACCCAAATATCTACTGATATCAAGAGAACCCCAGTATAAGCTTACAGCACAATACATGTTTAAGTGATTTACTAATTCAAGGCTTGATGACACAAAATAACAGACAAAGAAAGAAAAAAGAAAACTTATAAAGGAAGAAGAAATCTGAGTGCCAAAGTCAAAAGAAAATTCTACAGTGTGAAAACAAGAGGCTGTCATTCTGTTCAGAAACACAGGTTTCACCCTTTAAATTTGTGCCTTCTAGGCTTAATCTAATATGGTGGTATTTTGTGTAACTTCGAAAAAAAAAGTTTTAAAAAAATGACAGGATGGGGTACATTTCTATTACTGGAAATGGAATTTTAAGCACCGAGTTTATCTTGTCAGTTTGGCTCAGCAGTGATGTGAGCTTGCAAGGGGTGAAGTGGATCGCTAATTGCCAGAGAGCAGGACAAAATACCGATAAGCACGGGAGCTGAGAGTCCTTTAGGTGAGAGATGTTCCAGGAAAGGGGGGACTGTTTGAACAGGTACTTATCTCTTGGAATTGGCTTCTTCCTCAGCTCAGCGGTGTTTGACTCACTTTTGTTCTCTGATCCCCAAGAAAGAGCACGCTGGCAGTTGTTTGGGCCAAATCAGGGAGACAGGTATATACCTGCACTCTTTGCTGCCAATGCCAGCTCCACCCTGCAAATCTTGCAGCTCTGTTTATGCTACATTTTTCCATGGCTCCAGACAGCCACAATTTTAATTGGACTGGCTTATTGTTTTTTTAACCCTTTTTTATTTATTTTATTTCATTTCGTTTTATGATGCTAATCTTGGCACTGGAGGACTCCCCTAATTCAAATTACAGTATCAAAATACACATCAGGTAATATAACAAATGGCCATTCACCTAAAATTAGGCATTCTACCATAAACAATAAGCCAAATTAAACCCACGCTTCTCCTTTCTTCCTTTTGGCCTGAGCTGCTCCCCAAACATCTAAGGAGGAGGGAAAGTGCAGAGATGCAGGAAGGTGAGGGGGAAGTACCAACCCTGTCCTGGGCTTTCAAGGTTTGTGATGCATTTTCCTCCTCCCAAATGGAGTGAAAGAGGAAAAATTAACCCCAAACTGTGGTGAAAAGAAAATCTGAAAAATGGGAAGGGACAATTTGGATGCAAGTTGTTCCGTCTGAAGAGTTGCCATCACTGTCTGGAGGAAAAGGAAAGGAGAAAGTGACTTGGGCGCATTTGGGGTGCTTTGTTCAGTTTGTGATGCCTCCTGGAGCTTCCTCCACACACCCCAGTCCTCAGCTATTAGAAACAGCAGCAGCAGAGGAAAAAAAAAAAAAAAAGGATTTCAGGAGCACATGAAAACCCTAACTCCCTTAAGAGAGAGGCTGGGTCTTAAATTGTCTTGGAAAGTACCCTCAAGACAGGATGGTCTGTCCAAAGGGAGCCTGGGCTAGTCAGCATCAGGTGGAGTAGAGGTGTTGTGCTTCCAGGTTTAGGCGAAAGTTTCCCCTCATTCCCATTTGCTCGGGTGGTTATTCATGAATTAGCAAGCTGGCTTTAAGGCACACCTCCTAAGTTCCCCCAGATCCCAGTGGACCACTCCATAAAACACTTACAAATGCTACTGACTATCAGAAATGGTTTCCAAACAGTCTGAACTCTGGCTATCCCTAAATTACCAAAATAACTGAGTTTTGTGGAAGTTCTCCAAATTTTGACCATTACCTCAGCAGGGAAACTTACTGCTGCCCAATATAAGGCACCAAGTATTGTATTTCCCATCCTGCCTGGATGGTTTGCAGTCTGAAGGGGGAAAAAAAAAGTACAAAATAATGTGCCAGACGAAACTTTAAAAGCATTTTTGTTTAAGGTAATTATGATCTCTATTTATGCCTATTAAATTACAAAGATTAATATTAAAGAACACGCAAAAACTGCCAGAAGGCAACACCTGAACTGTGTATGCTTAACACCCGCACTGTTTCTAAAGTAGCTGCTCACTCATCTCCTTCGAGCTGCCTGGATAATTGCAACTTTTTTTTTTTTTTTTTTTTGTCTAGAGGAGTTCATTTGAAATGGAAGACAGCAGGCATTTCCTATTGCACAGCCTGGGAATGCTGGGTGGACTTTGATCCCTTGTTTACACACCATACCTCTGATAATGCCTTACAGTAAGGCGGGGTTTTGTTCACCCAAGTACAGTGAGATGTTTGCCACAGTTGTGCCAGCTTTTCCATCAAATCCTGCACACATGGAATTGCCAGAGCTTTCCTGAGTCACAAATAACAGTAGCTAAACTAAAGTGTATTTTTTTATTTGTATTATTTGGCCACACTTGCTATAAATAAAGCTCATGGCGGCAGCAGTAGCACTGACATTTACTTTCATAGTTTTCTTTTCAAATTTCCTCAAAATTTTGTGATGAGATTCTGCAGAGTTTCAGGTCAGAAATCATACTCTGAGGTGAGTATGAAAAAGACTTCTACAAAATTTTTGTAGGCAAAGAAAATCTTATCATCAAGTTACAAGGACATATTAGAAAATAAATTGCATGTTGACATGTTGGTAGCTATCCTGCAAGATTGACAGCAAAGATCTCCATTTTAACATGGTCCAGGCCTCCCAGTCCTGAATCCAGGAAAAACTAATAATTTGGTCTGTTTTACAGCAACTGCCAGCATGGTGTATATTTTTGAGGAGTAATACTCTTTTTATGAGTGTTATAAGCAGTTTCTTCAATCCAAAGTTGGAAGAAAAAGGAGAAACCAAGAGAGAAACTTGGCATCTCCTGTCCCTCAGCTTGAGCTGGAAACCTCAGTTATGAAGTCAGAATGGGTAATAAATAGCTCTATCCAAGTCTCATGTGGACTAACATGATAAAAAAGATAGCACATCACTCAGCACGTCCCTTTGGCCCCTCAGTAATGAGGCACAGCCATGTATCCAGCTCCAATGGGGCTTTATTAAATGCCAGAACCTCACATCCTGCTGCAACTACTGATTTAATTTGCCCAGGGTTCCCCTGTGTGGAGCTACCCACACTTTCCACCACAGGCACAGGAGGATCAGCTGGATTCTCCACACCTTCCTGGGGGTGTGGCACAGATGCCTGAAGGGTTTTGGGATGCTGCAAGGGATGGTGGCAAGGCTCACGCTTAGAGGAGCAAAGATGTGGAGAAGTGCCTGGGAATCCTTGAGGCATCCCAAGGGTGTTCCATGGAGAAATGAGCAGGAAACTTGATAGAGCTATGCTTACATGGCCCATCCAAATGCAGAGCCTGCCAACTTCAAATAAGTTACCATGAACTAGAAAAGAAACTATTTTCAAGTTTATTTTCGAGTTTGTCTAAAAAGAAAGGCTCATGCATTGTTTCTAGCCCGAAGAGCTCCCTTCTCATAACGTTTCAATCACTGCTCTGCCAGAGACACAAACTGCTCCTGCCTCATGCCCTCCCTTTCCTTAGGATTTCTACCTGCAGGTGGTTAAAAAGGCACCAACAGCCCCAAAACTCTTCAAGTGCTTGTTTCAATGCTGTCATCAGTTTGCAGTTCTTCCCAGATGGCCAAGCAAGGCAGAAATTACAGAACTCCAGTGGCAGATTACACGTTCAGCCCCTCCGAGCAGGGGGGAGCTGTGAAACCTTCCTTTCAAGCATCCTTCTGTCCTCTTCCCACCCTCTCCCTGAGGCTCATTCCAGCTTGTTCACAAATCAGAGGTAACTGACAGCAGCAAATCAGATCCCATAAATCACTTGCAGAGGGGAAGGCGAGGCTGAGCTGTGTGAACCAGAGGTCACCATGATGCTCCTCAGCACCCACCTGCACACCCCAGTCCTCCCTCGTGCTTGGGACCACATTTAAGAGAGAACCCACCCCAGCCACGAGAGCAATCTGTGATTTCAGAGTTATGTCTGAAAGGTCAAAACTGGGGGGACCTAACAGTGCCACTTTGAAGAATTAAATCTTGACTCGATCCTCTCTGATGCTTGTCTTCTCAAAAGAAGGCCACTTACTACTGTTCTTTGGAGCAGATTTTGACACCTTTAAGAATTAAATCTTGACTAAATCCTCCAGTGCTCATCTTCACCTTCCAGTGCACTTCAGAGCAGATTTTGATGTGTTGGTTTGTAACTCCGTATGAGGGAGGGAACCTCATCATTCTGCATTACCTTGACAGTTTTCTTACATAATGGCTAAAACATAGCACGCAGGTAGTTTTAATACCATGCAGAAGTTAACTATGATTATAAACCCACAGAGACATGAAAAACAGTGCAGAACCAATAAATTAGAACAAAGTGTTAAGTAAGAAAAATCTCCAAGGCACTGTGAACAGGCTGGAGTCCTTCAATGAAATGATCTGCTTCAATGGATGATTAAATTACCAAAAATGGGGTGGGGGTAAAAGTTGAATGTCTTAACATCATTTTTAACATCAAAGAGTTTTCATTTTGCCAGAAAAGAACCCTCAGCACCTGCAGAATGGTGTCAAAACAAATTAAGTGGTTGCCACCACACTGCCATTAACCAAATTCTAGCTATTTTGTAATGTATAGAAACTTGACTGACCTTTTTTTTTTTTCAGTAATTACTTACTCCACTCTGTGTACCTGAGTAGGTACTGCAATATAATAAATGGTAGCTTCTGCTCAGAATATAAGATATATAACATGTTGAAAAGAGCAAGTTTTTACAAACTTTGTTTTAAAACCACATTGTATCAATTTGCTTGATATGGGACCATTCAACGTTATTTCAACTGAAGATATTTTCCCAAATCCTGCACCATAAATTCAAGTCATTCATGGACTTAGCACATTCATTTCTCCTTCAAAAGTTCTGTATGAGACCAATTAATGAAGGTGGGAGGAAATCATTTAAGCAACTTCCTGGGGATTAAAACAAATCACAGAGATGTTAGATAAAGGCAATATCAGATTCCTTTTGACAGTATCAGAATGCACCCTGCATTGTTGATGTGAGTGTTCAAGCACAGCTCCCTCTCAAAATGAGGAACTGACACACAAAGAGGTTGATTTTGGTTCTAATGCTGTGGCAAAGTGAATATTTTCTTTTTCATTATTCCTATTTTTGCTTTAGGTCAAGATCAGGTATCACAATCACATAATACCAAGTGAGAAGCTGTCCTATCAGAGTAACTAATGCAAGCATTTGAAACTTCTTATTGGATTTCCCAAAGTCAGTGAGGAATATGTGCTCTATCGAAAACCACAGGAAGGCACACGAGTATAAAATTTGCATCCTTTTTATTTATTGCTAGCACACACAAATTTAGAAAGACTCATGTAAGGCCTATAGCTAAATATCAACAGCTATGCTGGAACTCTCCCTGCTCCTGGAAAAAAAGGCAAAGAGACAGCAAAGCTTTAAAGTCTGGTGAGGGAAAAGCCATATAGTTATTTTTAGCCCCTGCATTTCACTAGTTCCTTCCTGATCCCTTTCCATTCTCACACCTACGCAGAGGCGATGGTATCCCATGTCCTGAAGCAAGTTTTGTAATGAATGAGGAATTCCTAGTTTACATTTAAAGCTGTGCTCTTCTGGGAGAAAACACATCAGTCAGTTCTATGCTGCTCTTGTGAGACCATCAGAAAAATCCCAGTATCAGTACTGAGATATGCCTGTGAGAGGCTTCCCTGAAAAATTTCATCCCCCTCTGCTTTCCCAGTTTTGCAGCCCTGGTCTGGATGTGTGGTAGCCAGATTTGAGCAGCACATGTCATCTGGGGGTGTGTTCATGGCCACTAGGCAAGGGGACTGGTATTTAGCATCATCTTGGGGTACCTGCCCAGCTGGAATGTCCTTTTTATAGATATGGGGAAACCCCACCCCCCCATCCAGGACTGTTGTACTGCAATATTTTCTCAGGCTTCCATCTCTGATTGTTGCTGCTTTAACCTAATTCCTAATGCTAGTTCCCCCCAGGAGCCTATTTATGGTTTCCTGTCCTTGGGCAGGCATCTCACTGGCTCAACCCTCCACTGCAGGTCTCAAAAACCTGAGGGATCTTACCTGCTCCTGCCTTCTTAAATAACTGTTGATTACATTAGTGTCTCAATCTGATTCCAGGGAGAAATGAAGCTGTTTCAAAGGAGATAAATCCAGGAAGCCTTCAGTCTTTTGGAGTTGAGATGCTCAGTTTTGAATCAGAGCATGGCATGAGCTGAAAACTGCTTTCTAGCCTTATTGTATACAGGGAGTTATTGGCACCACCAGAACAGCATGAAATATTTCCCTTATGTTGGAAACCTGCTTGACATGCCATTTTCTCTGTTGATATTTACTGCAGTGCACAATTTTCTGCCAAACATGTATTTCAAGGTGGTTACAGCCAAGCAAAAGCAGAGAAAGGAAAGTAGAAATTTACCTACAAGCCCTAAACAGGGGTCAGCTTGACTTACCATCATCTTTTCTGTCTGTGAGGAATTTTGACAGGTTTATGTGTGACACCAGGTTACCCTGGAAAGTGGAAAGCCTGTAATTAGATGCCCTGCCATCAGCTACCTCCCACTGGCATCCAGTCTGCCTTAAATCTGCCACCAAGAAATGCCCTCAGGGAGGCAAAAGCCACTCACCTGTCACCTGTGGGATGTACCTGAACACCCCCAAATTCATGGGATGGCTATGGATGGGGTCAAGGGTTTGCCCTATTGCACTCCTGCTGTAGTGAACTTGGGAAAAGCTTTTTCCCCAGCAGCAAAACACAAACAGGAGGATCTGACCCAGATCTACCACCTCCTAAGACAGCAGGACACCTCCTGCTCTGCACCGGGGCACAGCTTCACCTCGTATCCCAGTTTGTAACAGGATGTTTTCAGTGGCTCCAAAAAGAGTTTAGCCAAAAAGTGTGTTCTTATTTGAATGAAACATTCTTAGTTTGCATGTACCACTGAGCTTGCCATCGGACAGCTGCTGGTTTTCATTTGGGGAAAAAGTAGCCTCTGAAATAGCTGAAACTATATGATGCAAAAAGCAGACATAAAAGTAAAATACAGTAAAGTTTGAGGAGCATGAGACAGGACAGACCACGCTGAAGAAACAAGCTGAAAATTTTTTCCATCTTAAGTCACTCTAATATTTATGATTTTGTTATTTCTTAAATGTCACCTACAAAAGAAGATACATTACATAACAGAGAGGTGTTGCTAAATACCCAAACACATGCACAAGGACACGAGTGCCATAAAACTTCCAAAGGTGGCTGCTTAATTAAAACACTAATGTTGTTGATCGTGTGTTCCTTGGAACTGGTTTTAATGTGCTGCGATATGCATAGCTGCTTACCTCTCACATAACAACATAATAAAGGAGAAGACAAGCCTGCTCCATGAGCATCATGTGCGTGTGAGTGATGGATACAGCACTGAGTGAGGAGAAATCACTTCCAGACAGGCAGGAAGGGACTGCAGCTGCAGATCCCAGCTAAAGTGGGGCACCAGAGCTGGCCTGAGTTTCTTGGGCAAGCATCAATCCTTCTGGACAGTGGAAAGGAGCACCTAAACCCCACACTCGGGAGATTAAGCATTTCTCTCCATCTTCAGAGCTGTTTCACAGGAATAATTTCTTCCATAATTGTAAGAAGTCTCTTAATCACAAAAGATACCAACCATGCTGCAGCCACAGTTTGGGTTTGAGCATCTAACTATGCTTCACTTTATGGGGTTCAGCTCTTCAGATCAGACCTCACAGCTCAGTTCCTTTAACTGAGATAACTCATGCAATATTACTCTGCAACATCACAGAGCAGGAAAATCCTTGGAGATGCAGGCTGAGCAGAAAAGTCTGTCTGAAGTATATACTTTTGTTTTAATAGGGAGAGGCAGCATTTTAAGAAACAAGCACCCCAACTTTATGGAGATAAGCTGTCCAGATTCAAGTGAGTCTTTGGAATGCTCAATATCCAATACACAAACACAGGAATTAAAATAGCAACATTATTTGAAGATGACCATAGGCAACCACTGAGATGACAGACATCCCTATCTAAGTTTGTAATTTTCACTCCTTTGCTGAAACATCTTTTGGGCAGAAAAGTGTAAATGAAGAAAAAGTCAGTGGTTTCAGTCCAAGTCTTTCAGTAGGACTTAATATATGTGATATTTACACCAAGGGTCGCTGTGGGCAGCTTCCAGTCTCTCCCAGCAATAAACCAAGTGGAGGATTGGGTTACCAGGACCTGCCAAGTAGCTTTGCCAAAGTGTGAGAACCAACAGAAATAATTACTAGTTAGCAACCTCGTGTGGCATTTGGCAGCTGGAACCCATGACCTCTACTTAGCAAAAGCTGGAGCCACAGGAAAGTGTCAGGGATGCAGAGACCATGAAAATCTGGGTATGGGCAAATCTGAGACAGGGAAATTCAAGAGCAGAGGGAAATGACAAAATTAATTGAGTGCTTTGTCTGTCATAGGAAACTCTACCCCAAAGTCTAGAATGGCCTGTCACTTGATTGAGAGCTTAGAGCACAGAGCTGGCTGAAGCTTGTTGTCATCCAACTCAAAATTCCTGTTCTGCACAGAGCACAGAATCTGAAGGGTTTTCCATTTTAAACCAAACACCCCCACGAATCTGGTTTTTGAGATTAGTGCTTATCAATGAAAAAACTTGAAAAAAACCCCGGACTTTCAAAAAACGTGAAAACATTTCCACTGCAGAGGGACTTTTTTTTTTTTTTTTTTTTTTTTTTTTTTTTTTTTTAAGCTGCATAGGAAAAAGGAGCAATCTTAGCATTGTGCCCATGAAGCTCCATAAAAGCATTCCTGTTCTTTGGCTGAGCCCCCACTGGTGCATTTCATTGCTGTGTCTGCAATGAGCTGAGGGAAGGTTCCCATTGCTGGGATGAGGCATTGGTGGAGCTCATCTAGGAAAATTCACATCATCCTGCCCTGTCAAGGGACAGGACTCCACACTTTGCTCCCTCATTTCTGTCTGATGCTTCGTCCTGGCATCTTATTTTCTGCTTTTTGCCCTTTGGGCAAAGCCATCACAGTAGTTTTTAAGATCCCTCCTGTATAAAAATCCCAAATCCAGTGATTGACTGAGTGGTTCTTACTTTGAGGGGTTTTTATTAATACCCGATACAAAAAGTCACACAATATTCATATTTTGAGATGAGTCTCCAAAGTAATGGAAAAGGCGGCTCGTGCTGGATTTCCATAAGGAAATTTTCCTGCAGGGGCATGAATGTTTAAATTTATCCCAAAAAAAGTACTTCTATGCCACCTAGTGGAGTCACAGTTAGTGACATAATTAACATTTCCTTACCAACCCAGCAAGTTCAAATGCTGTCCGAGGCATTTTCTTACCACACCCTTGTGTTTCAGTGTGCAGGACAGGACAGGAATATCAGCCAGATGGGACCTTAGAAAAAAAAAAAAAACAACAACTTTTATCGAGTGTTCTGGAATACTCTGCAACCAGAAGATGCTGTCCTGGTCTTTGGAGAGCCTGCCCAAGGGAAGGGTAGATAAACCAGTCCAAATACTACTTGCATTCTAGCAAGTGCCCTCTCAAGCATGCACTGCTGGGACTTTTTAAGGGTATGCTGTGGAAAACGACTCCAAATGAATAAATACTGTGTTTCATCTGAAACCTGCTTTCACTTGCTTTTAATGAGAGCAGTGAACTCTCCCTTACATGGCAGGGTCTAGTGACTGCTGTGAAACCCCTGCCAGCCAGACTTTGCAATGACTTGAGGTTTCCTTCTCCAGTGCTACAGCAGCCCTACAACATCCAGCCAAAATATGATGTAGTTTTACTCTTGCACAAGGAAACCCACAGCCTTTAAGCCAGATGGCAGCTTAAAGTAGAGTTAAAGTGAAAATAAGCTAATTTGGGACGGTGCAATTTATAAAGAATCAAGTCATCCCCCTGAAATGTGAAACTCCTGTGCCTGTCCCTAGGGACCATACCCCACTAGATGGCAATGCACACCTTGGCTCTGTCCCTGCAGCTCCTCTGCTGCTCTGCAACTCATATTCCTTGCCTGGTTTAAAAATTAAGAGGCTCAGGGTCTTCATACAAGTATCTTTCTTCTTTCTTTTATCTCCATTTTTTCTAATAATTTAGGTTTTGAAAATATGTAGTATCTGATATTTTTTTTTTTTAAATCAGCTGTTCTTTTTGTAGTGTACTGCTTAAGTAGAGCTTAAACTTTTCTGGTGTGATACACTGCTTTACAGAATAAATAAAACCCCTGGGTATTTCGAATCCGGGCAGTGTCAGTAACACAAACATTTTGTAATTTATGGCCTGTAATAAGTTGGCTTCAGGCCTACAGAAGAGGGAATTCAGTCAAACATCAATAGATATGCCACAGAAAGTAACTTTGACTGTTTCAACACTAGTCAAATCTCTGCTCTCTCACTGCTAAAAAAAAGGCTTTAGCTCATCGTCCTCTGCTACAATTTCAAAAAGACATTTCATGGGATATTAAAAGAGCACCTAAGCCAAAAGGATATTCTTTCCTCTGAAAAAGTCCTAAACTTTCAGTTTTCAGCAGCAGAAATCATATATATATATATATATATATATATATATATATATATATATATATGTATATGTATTTACAAAGCTTCATAAAATAGTGCAATTCTTCTGTGTTAAAGTTATAGGGGAATAGAGGAATTGGTTTTAGTCTGTCCTCTGGTTCTTAGGGTATAGCTGAAAAACTGCTTTATTATTATTATTATTATTACTATCATTTGCTTTGCAAAGATTTGATTGCGAAGCAGTTGGCTTTCACTCCTATGCAGACATCATCAAACAGGAGTTTTTTAAGTTAATGAGGGTCATCCACAAAAATGTTTTTTTTTCATGGAAAAGCAGAATGAAAAAACTGCAGTGCATGATGGGGTTTACAGAAGCAGAAAGAGATTGGGGTGTTTGTGATATTCAAAGGTCACAAAAAAGCTTTAAACTGCAGGCTGAGCACTCATTTTATATGAAACCTCATATTCACCAGCTCCCTGGACAGAAATGTATTCCAATGCACACTCCAGTCAGTATTTTACTCCCTCACAAGCTCCCCTCCAGCTTTGTTTGTGCTCTCCATCACCTTCTCCCCAGCACTGGCACAGGCTGCCCAGAGAAGCTGTGGATTACCAATTCCTGGAAGTGTCCAAGGCCATGTTGGATGGGTCTCTGAGCAACCTGGTCTGGTGGAAAAGGGGGGTTGGAGCTGGTTTGTCCTTAAGGTCCCTTCCAACCCAAACTGTTCTGTGATTCTGTGATGCACAGAGCCAAGAAAGTTCAACCCTGCTTCTGGAGCAGCTTTGTGCTGCCCCAGTCGTATCCTGAATCCAGCACAAGCTAAACTGCATTTAAACCAGCATTGCTGCAGCTCCATCCTGCTGAAACAAATGTTTAAGCACTAATAAGTTCCGTTTGAATGAAAATGAACAGTTACAGTAAACTCGCTTCCTACTTCCAAAAGCAAAAATTTCCTCTAATTTCTTTTCAAACAGCAAATCCTTCTCCTCCCCAGCTGAGTACAAACAAACATCTGGAACTGCTGTGCTTTAAGTTTTGTTTATTCATATTTAATAGATGGCCAGAGGGTTAGAAACTGCCAAATAATTCTACTCTTAGTAGTTTACATTAACTAATTTCTGTGGGATTTGGGATTTATTTGCCAAGTTTAAGATACAAGCAGAGCTTTTGTGGTTGAGCCGTGGCTCCTGGAAGGAACAGCCAATAAATGGAAAGGCCAGACACGCATCCCTAATTCATCTTCATCCCTGAGTGTCACTGCACTAGGTGAAGCTGTAGCACTTAACCCTGCATGAATTGTACTGAGTAAGAGCTGGCAGACAGCTTAAGCCACTGCTGGTCCCAGAGTCACCTTTGGGGGGAAGATGTGGGTGTGACCTCAACAGGGCTTTTCTCTTTGGTGACTAATTTTACACATTTTTAAACTTCTACTTGAGTATTTATAGGGACAACTCCTATCACTGTCACGACCAAAAAACAGTTTGCTCAATCAGATCCTTAAAAATATTACTCTCTGAAAAGATGGCCTTCCAAACCTGTATTTGAGCAACAAACCTGACAGGATTTGTGGAAATACCACGAGTCCACAACTGCTTGTGGGGTTAAAGCTTCCAGTGTAACAAATGGATGCACTCCTTCCCATATGCTGGGAACAGAAATATTTTTGAAATAGAAGCTTAAAGTAGTAATGACCACTGGATCTTAATCTTGGGGGGAAAATAGGTCAGTATTAGAAAAACCCTCAACTGCTGTGCTGAACCATGAGGAAAAGAGGAGTGTGTCATTTCCTTTCAGTAGCCTGCTGTTATTATCAGCTTATTCATGAGGAGATAAGCTTCCCACAGCATTAATGAGCAGAAATTCTCATTTTAAATGAATACAACAATTATGAGAAAGTGACCAGTCTGATATAACTACCCAACATATTGCCATGGGTTTACAGTTCACTGAAATTGGACCTGAAAAGCAATAATTCTGTATATTACCCTACCTGGTTAAGCACCAGGTACAGACTCCTACCTGCATTTTCAACCACAGTTTGAAAACTGGCTTGTTTCTGTTAAAAGATGACCTTAATGTTGTATTTTTTAAGTCTTCAACATGGCTGCTGGAGGTATATTGAGAGTGAAAATTGTTAGTTGGGCCTCTTACAGGTTGTGATAGATGATATTGAAAGGGGAAGAAATATGAAAGGAAAACAATGCCATTGTTTCCTTAATAGATTCATATTCTTTACAACATCCAGGAAGTTTCTAAGCTTGCATTATTAATGTGCACTTATCTTTTATGCAGAACAATACTAGAAGAGATTTACAGTAATTTTCTGGGTAAAACAAGGAAATCTAAACTGGGGCACTAGCTAGTTTTGTGCATTTTTCAAAGTTAAGCCTTTAAAGAAATTAGAAGGGGAAAAAAAAGTGCTCGTTCACTACAGAGTCTCAGTAAGTCAAGCAGAAAATTATAATCTGAAGAAAAACAGCTTTTAAAGAAAGCACAGGCTTGCAGCATTTTCTTACAATTACCGAAAGATTTTTGCATCTCTTAGCAGTTCAACACTGCTGAACAGCCAGTGTAGGTTTGGTAAAAACACATAAATCAAAAACTGATTTCTTATTCTAAGCCTAAAGTTTCAGGGGAAAAAAGAAATCAGAAGAACATGGCTGATGTTTTATAATAGACAGACCCATTGTGTTAACTCCAGACCTTCTCTTGTGACCTGTAGTGAGATCTTCCCCCATAAAATGTCAGAGTCCAGAGAACATCTTAAGGAAACAATTAATTCACAGATAAAAGATAATACTTCCCACAGACTAAGTCACCACATTTTGTATAAAATTGTCCCCCATGATGTCTTTGTCACAGAGGATGACAAATACTACAGCACCTTGCATAGCTCTGATGTAGTTTTACACCATCTGTGTACATCCTAAGCCTCTGGATCTCAGAAAACTGTTCAAATTTCACATGAGTATATTCACCTCACCTTTAAGTCTTTGTGCCAAAAAAGTAATCACTGGTATAACTCAAGGGTGTCGTTTCCTTGACTTGGTCGTCCTACAACAAGCTCCGTTTCCTCAGCCTTTATCTCCTTCCACTCTTTATGGAATAATTGTGTCTTTCCTTAGTTGTTGCTCCTTTAAACTATAACAATCTGCCTTGGTAAGTCTTTCCAACTTCCCTGACGATCCCCATGGCTTTTCCCCCCAAATTCCATTCAGTTTGTCTGTTTTTTTCTGTGAAAAAAAAAAATGTTTTTGTGGAGGTGTCATTTAAAGCAGTTTAGGGAAAAGTTCTCAACTGTTCCTTGGATAAGCACTAACCGCTTTGCACATTCTGTATTTTGGGGAAAGAATCTGTCAGAAATACCAATCTTAAAATATTTTAGACTGAACTTGGGTGAAATACATGGGAAGAGAACTGCATTAGGAGGCTGTACCGGTTCCCTGCTGATGCAGTATTAGCCTCTTGTCCACCCCAAGGCTCGTGCAGAGCCAGCTAAAGACAATGGAAGAAAAGCTGCTAACCCTATTAAAATATTTTGGCTGACTTCATTGAGTGGAGCTCGAGGCTACAGTTGCATTTGAAAAAATATTATGACAAAATTAAAGCTGCTTTAATTTAATAAAGCAGCTACATGCCTGGCTTTTATGTTGTTTAGTGTTGAAGTATTGACTTGACCACAAGGGAATTTCTGAAAAGGGTTCTAAGGATGAATGGAGAAAAACCTTTTCCCAAAAAGGCAGGGAAAATTAAGTCCTGAAACATGGCAAAGGGGAGGGATTATGGGACCCTTAATTTGAACTTTTCTCACCCCAGGAAATTCAGAAATACCTGCGACTACTGCACCTGCAACCAAAGTTAACAGATAATTTAACTTATTTAAAATAGTCTGCTTAACTGATGGCTGTCATTTAGTCAACACAAACAGCATGGTTTCTTGTTTTCTTTTTATTAAGATATGTTCTGCTCCTGTAAATAAGTTTGTTTTCCTTCTTTTGCTTAAGTCTTGAAAAGTCGTAATCACAAAAATGGGCACTGATGTTATCTGTGTAGGTGCTGGGAGAAGACAGAGGGAGCAGCCTTGGTGCAGATATTTATGGTAATCAGTTGTGCCATTTCTCACTAGGTCAAGTCACAGCACACTGTTATTTTGCTTATTTCCCTGCAGCTGGCTATGTCAGAAAACTGGAAGCAGAAATCATGGTTTTTCATTCCAGAGCTGACATAAAAAGCCTCTAATTAAACTCAAACACCATGTCAATAATCCATATATGACTGTGAGACAAATGCCCAGCTCCTGGGTTCAGCTTGCCATCAGTATTTTCAGACAGAAACAATATATTCTCATTTGTTGTGCTGAATCTGACTACCCCCATCCTCTTAAATTCCCTAGGTACCAGAAGAAAAGCATTAAGGATTCATCCTTCAAAAAAATCCCCATTGCACAAACTCATGGGAAGATTTTGACTTTTGACCTCCAGAGAAGGCACAGCTTTCACTGGCTGTATAGGCAAGCAAAATTATCAATTTAAAATGTACTATTAAGAAGGAAGGGGCTGCAGAGTCCATGTGGCATCTCCCAAGACTGAGCAATAGGACCAGTGCTATTCATAGAATCAATAATTAAAGTTGGAAAAGATCTCTAGGATTGAGCCCAGCCACTAACCCAGCACTGCCAGTTCCACTGCAAAACCAGGGAGACAGAGGATTTATTCCATGCCAAGGCATGGTTGGATTCCCTGTTAAGGGGATCTTTAAGCATCAATTAGGCAACAGAGTTTCTGTGGCATTAAATAAAAAGCAGGACATGTCCATGAGATGTCTGTGAAATTTGCTTCAGTAAACAAGAAGCAGGGGCCAGAAGGCTCCAAGTGGAGAGGCAGAGCAGCACAAAGAATGTGTGGTTACCACAAAAATACACTATCTTAAACAAATCCCAGAAAGAGGGCCTTCCTGATCCTGAAAAGCATGAATTCTGAGTGGCTATTTTTAAACAGATAAAACATATGTATCTGAGAGGCTTCCAGCTGCTGGCTCAGCATTTGTTCCATGCTGCTGTTGGCAGCAGCAGCAGAGCCATGATAAGGCAAAGCAAACTCAGATATCATTTCCCAATTCACCATTTAAGAACTTAATGGAATTGCAGAAGAGGGAAAGGGGTCTGTGGACACTTCCAGCCCCTGCAGTACCCTGAGATGTTCCTGAGCAATGTCTCATTTCCCTTTGAGCACATCAAACAGGCACACTGGCATGACCCAGCAGTTTGTATGTTAAATGTCTGTCGACCATTCCCAGGTAATTTTTCTGCTTTATTCTTCAGTAATTAGTACACGTCTATCAAAGGAGGCCAGTAAATAGTACCTCAGGCGGAGTTTTACTGTAATTTCTTAATTTTCTAGCAGTCCACAGTTATCTGGACATACAAAGGAATTATTTTCTCTCCACCAATTAGCAGAGCGGGAGTTCAAAAGCCTCTGTGACTGCTTTAACACAGAGAATTCCTTAATCCATAAAAATTAATGGAGATTATGTTAAAGAGACTTAGATATTTAAATCCTTCTTCACATTAGTCACTCTCTTTTATGTGCAGGTAACTGCAGCTGAAGTCCTCAGGAGCCCTGTGTGTGGCAGAACAAACTAATCTCTCCAAATGAGAAACGTGAGTTTTTGCCAGTTCTCCCCTGACAGCAGAAGGTGGCAGCTTCTGAGGTCTGACTTTCCTCCCACTGAAGCTCTTATGACTTACGTTAAAGTCTTAATTGGCTCCAAAAGTCCTAATTGGAGCCATTTATTACTGCTGTGGTTGAGTGTCCCAGTTACAAATAACGTTGTTGCAATTAAATAGAACCAAGCACCAAGAGAGAAGTTCTAAATTTTCATCTTTCCTTATCTCTGAAATATAACTTCACCATCTGATACCAGCCCCAAAGTATCCAAACAGAAACTTTACAGTGCTCCTTTTATGGCTGCACAGTCTTCATATACACCTATTAATTCTAGTTACATTAAAAGGTTTTGAACTCATTTAACTCATTTACTCTCAATATGATCACTTTAAATAGACATATCCTCAGAAAGAGAGGAGATTTTTAGAACAGAGTTATTATCTTGATGATAAAAAGTTGCATTTCAAAGATTTGCTAGAGGGTATTTACTGACTATACCTGTCAAAGACAAAAGTTACAGAAGGGGGATTTTTATTTTCCACTCTCCCTTCACTTCTTTTCTTCCTGGCCCCTGAGTTCATCACCCAAATATTTTTCCTTTTCCTCCTAAATCCAGAGGCTCTTTTTGAAAGCAACAAAGGGGGAGGTTTCCCACATTTAGGATGATGAGGAACTACATTTACTCAGGTTGGTTCATGCCCAAATTCACAGCTCAGTTCGGGGCTGGGGTGGACTTTGAGCTATTCAGATGCTACCAGCAGGAACCAAAGCCTCCAAAAGTTTCACCAGCTTCAGAGAGAGCGTTCCCATTTCCACACTGCCCTTCAAGGGCTGCTTTCCCCCTTGTGCCTGTAGAGCTAGAGCCTTTTTCTCCTTGTGCCCTTCTGAGGGGATGAAACCACCAGCTGCTGCTACACCCAGGAACTGGGCCAGTAAGGATGTGCAAATTATAGATCATAACTTATTTTTCATAGACTCATTTAGGTTGGAGAAGACCCCTAATTAGTGATAGGAAAAGGGGGAATGGCCTTAAACTGAAAAAGAGTACATTTGGGTAGGATGTAAACCTCAAAGAACAGCAACAGCAGCACACTGAGGGATGTAGCTCACAGGACAATTTGGGCTGGATTAAATATCATCACATTCCAATCTCCTGGCATGGACAGGGACCCTTTTCACCTAACCAGGTTGCTCCATCCCTTGAACATTTTCAGGAATGGGGCATCCACAGCTTCTCTGGGTAACTTGTCCCAGGGCCTCTGCATCCTCACAATAAAGAGCTTCTTCCAGACTTCTGATCTCAGTCTCTCCTATTTTAGCTTTAAACCATTGGCAGGGTCATCTCATCACCAGCAAACTCAGCAGTGTTTCATTCTACTAATTTATTATCTGCAGTGGCTTTCTGGGGAGAAGAGCAACCTGCAGAAAGCCTATCCTCTTTACACCTGCTGACCATGGGTTTTACCATTTCACCATTTCACACTCACACTCCACGTTCCACACATCCTATTTCACTTCCAGTGCTGCCCTTAAGCTGCTCAGGAAGAGATGCTTGGAGTCTCCACGACATAACCTGTATCGTGCTCATATGAAACCTGAACACAGGCACTTTTTTCCTCCCCCCTTGGAGGGGGCACAGGGCAAGCCTGGGCAGGAAGGAGCTGCCCCTCCAAGCTGCAGGCAGCCCCCAGGGCTGGTTCCTGCGTCCCCCGGTACCACTAGGGGTCAGCCGGAGCCCGGAGCATCCCTCTGCAACGGAGGGAGGGATGGAGGGATAGACGGATGGAGGGATGCAGGGGCGGTTCTGACCTCTCGGGCTGCTATGTTCCAAAATTAGCATCGGGCCAGGCAGCTGTGAAAGCCAGCCTTCGAAACAGCTTAATTCAAGTTGCTGCCTTCAAAGGAAAAGTGTTGCAGAACCAGGAAAAGGAATGCAGTGAGGTGAAGACAGCAAATAAACCCTTTGGTGTCTTAGAGAGTCTTTCTGCTGCAGCTTTACAGCACAAATTCAAGTACCTAAATATGGTATTTGGGCAGAGTTTAATTGCAAACACACAGCACCTTTTCCAGCAGATTGAAGTAATCCTTCCATAAAAATCTGGGCTGAAGCCCTAGGGGCTTGAGACCTACTCTAAATAAATATAGACAATTATTTCATAAAATCACAGAGTACTTTGGGTTGGAAAGAACCTTAAAGATTATCTCGTTCCAACCCTCTGCCATGAGCAGGGACACCTCCCACCAGACTAGGTTGCTCAAAGCCCTGCAGAAGTCATCCCTGCTTGGAAAACTGGAATTACACTCCCACACAGCAGTTACATTCCCTTGCAGGAATCCAGAGCAGCCCATTGCTCTGTTAGTAGTCAAAAATATACAATGATGTATTAAAAACAATATAAGAAAGCAGATTTTAGCCTTTGACATGTCATGAAAATGCACTTTACACAGCAGATGTGCAGTGCACAGGACTCGTGGGAAAGTTCACTGAAACATTTTCAGAGCATTTTCAGCAAGCTAAGGGTTTTTTCTATGAATTTGATGCTTACAAATTGATGTTCCTTCGGTGAAACAGTCTGATATAATGTAATTTTGGAGGTACTTCATTCCTCCTACACAGTTCAATAAATTCTTATTAAATTTTATATTGTTTTCCAACTTTTTGGCAAGGATTATGCTAGAAACGACAAAGTTGTATGAAGAATAGCTTTTTCTTTTTGTTTTTTTTTTAAATTGGATTCTGCATGAAGCTTTGCAGACAAATTCATGCAGCCTGCTGAGAACAACATCTAATTCTTGTGTAAACTAGAAATGAAGAACAAAAAATCAGTAGACCTTTTGGTAAAGACAGCCTTCAGTCTCTGAAAGCCTCAAGCTGCCATTTGGTTTCCTTCTCAAAAAAATATCATCAAACATCCTACTATACCTTTCAGACAGCTTTCTGGATTTTTCAGAATTAGTTTAATGACAAGAAAACAGCAAAAATTCAGACAAGGGCTTTTCAATAGTGAGACAGGAATGGTTTGAACATCTGAACATTTCTAAATTTCATGCCAGAAAACCAAAGGTTATAATGTGAATTCTTAAAGAGAAACAAATCAAACTTGTATGAAAAGCCAAAAGGTAAAAGCAGTTTTTTTAATTCTGGTGATCACAGAGCGTGTGAGTGGGAATTCATGGAGTAGAGCCTGGTTTCTGGAAAGTAAGTGGCTTATTAGCAGTGCCTGCCTTGCAATTGCTAGTAAAGCAGTGAGCTACTCAGCTGTGTAAGCCAGGAGTGAGAGCAGGGCATGAGTCTCCATCTAATCAAGTGCTTTGCAGCCTCATTCAGACGTGCAGAAGCAGGAGAGCTGGGAATGGGGGCTGACAGATGCTGGGGCTGCACTGCTCATGACTTCAGAAGGGAGCAGCCAAAGAATAGCTTTAAACAAGGATGACTCCAGGGCTGTAGGGGCTCAGGCAAAAATCTGATCAAGTCATCTAATGAGCTATGTGCAGACAGCTTTGCCTGCATGGCAAACACCTTCCTGGGCTTGGTCAAAGTGAGCCCATCACTCCCACCAGGGGAAGGCGCCCGGCTCTCTGGTCCCATGCTTGTAGAACAGGACAGAAACAGAGGATCCGGTAGGACAAGCTGCTTCCTCTGCCTTTTGTAAAGCAGAAGTCTCTACTGTAGCTCATTAAGATCTGTAATAGCCCTACAAGCTTGTATACACCAGGCATTTAATGAATAGCAAGTTTTTGGCAGCTGACCAATCATCTGAATATTTCAAGGCTTGGCAATATTTCAGTCTCCATAGCAAAGGAGGTCATTTTCCTTCTATTCCCTGGAGTGGCAGCTTACAGTTCAGTCAAATTCCTTCAAGTGACCTTTCCACGTATTTAAAATATTTATTTTAAATAACTTGCCATTCTGTTCCAGCTTGTTGCAGCAGTTACAGCTGCAAACCCCCAAACCTAGGATAAGGCTCTGATTTTATGTCATATCATTACTAAATCCTCCCTGGCAGACGCTGATTAGAAATGACCAATTAACAGTCCTCCAGTCTGTGGAACAAGCCTAATTAGCCAGACTGGGGAGTGCCTAGGAAACTAATGACTTTTCCCCTATTTGCACAGGCGAGGATGCCCAGTCAGCACAGCTTGGCAAGGCTCGGGGGGCTGTCAAAACCAAGATAACTACCTGCAGGGCAGAGTGAAGCATGGTGTTCAGTGGAAAGGGCCTTCAGGAGGAGAAACTGATGAGTTTGGTGTAGCATCTCTCTTGGGAGGAGCAGTCCAGCTCGGCTTCACTCAGCACAAAGGGAGCCAGACCCTTGGGAAGGGAAAGCTCCTGGCCCACAGAGATTGGAAGAGATCGATCCACACTTGGTCTCAATGATGCTGAAATGCAAACAATTCCCAGATGAGAGGCCTGAGGTTTGCAGAAGGACAACAATAGGGTCAAGAAGAGGAAGTTTTGGGGCAAACATATTTTGGCTGGGTGTGAAGACCCCTACTATGTATGATTTGTTCTTTTTTCCTTTTAGTCGCAAGTCCAACTTGCCTACACAGGATCAGGCTGCTTTCCACTTTAATGACCTTGCAGTTTTGCAATGAGAAAGTCCTTTTTAGTTTCTGTGAAACTTCAGGGCTGACCAAAATAATTTTTCTATTGTTAAAACTACTAAAATAGGAGTTTTAACTGGCTTTGCTGACTTACGAAATGATTTTTTTCCACGCAGTAATAAGAGAAACTGTCACTTAAGACTGGAAATTCCCACAGTTGCTAAACAGAAAAAACAGAGGAAAATCTTTTTTAACGTCATGCTTTGTGCAAAAATATTTAACAATTAACAGTCTTGAATTTCTTGCACATTTCTCTAAATATTGCAGTTGTTTTATGAAGGCCACTGTGAACACAGCTGTGCCAAACCAACAAACAGTTGAGGCCATTGTTGGTATTTTGGCAAAACTCTCTTTGAGAAAAGCATGAAAGCCAGCTGGGTTGGAAATTACAGATTCCAGCTTTAAAGATTTGAGGTATGGAGTATGCACAAATAAAGAGGGGTTATTCTGCCATATTTACCCACACCAGTAACAGCCCTTTGAGACCCACTCACAGCAGGGGATATATTCAGGCTGCAGGGCAGATAGACTCCATAAGGAAAGGGGGGAAAAAGCCAGTGCTGTTGAGGAGACAGCCCAGCAGCACTGGAATGCAGTTTGGGAATACATTAAAACTTCCTCCAAAGTTTTAGACATATCCATCAATCCCAATAAGTCCATTAATAGAGAGGCCTCCACCAGTGGGAAAAGATCTGACATGGAATATATTGTGCCACCTCATGCTGCTTTATGCTCTGCAGATGGGCTGTGGGTTTCAGTGGCTGTGTCCTGCAGCTGTGAGCAGAATCAAAATATCCTCTGTAGGTAGAGAGATCCAAACCAGACCTACCAGCCCAACAGCATGCAAGCCCAGCCAAAATTCTTTATCTAAAATGTACGTCATGTGTTGGTCCATAGCTGTGTCATCACATTCACAGTTCACGGCTGTCGAAAGCACCTTGAGGGACACGATTCAGAGCACTCTGCATCCAGTGGACACATAAAACCACCCAGTGAGGTTATGGTGTCATGAGGAATCCCACAGACAGGGTCAGCACCAGGTGTGTGCGGTGACAGGACAGAAACAGAGCAGCACCACAGGACCTGTAGCCTGTGTGAAGTCTGTGTAATGCCTTACCTGGAAATCATGCCGTGGCAGCAAAGGCTGGCTTGCACACTGCAGTAATGTTGTTGGCATTTCTGTCACCAGCATCAATGGAGAGAGCACAGATTCCTCCATCCCGCCGAACAGCAGCTGCTGCTGATGAAATAAAGGGTTTGAAATGTTTAATTTGGATAGGTGTTATTTTCCTCCTGGTGCCATGCTACCAGATGTCCCCATGCTGACTGATGGTGCTGTTCCTGCTGCAGGATTCCTTGGGATGTTCCTGGTGGTTTCTCCTCCCACACTCCAGCTGCCAGCATGAATGGGCCAAGCACATCTGGTCTGGCACAGCACACGCAGGTGACACCGGGCTGCCACGGGAAGTCTGCAGTGATTCCGTGACCCCAGGGTGAGTGACACACACAACACATGGGGAGCCTGTGGATTGCAGGCAGTGCCAGCAGGACTTGTGGCTGGCAGAGATTTTACAGCTTTTCTCATGACAGAAAATGCAACTCACCAGCTGGATCTAATAAAAGCCAGTCCTCACAAGCAAGGCAACGGTGATGCCAACATTCAAAGTGGCAGGGAGTGCACGCTCTTTTTTTTTGGTGGTTGAGGCCAAGCAAACATGATGCAGTTTGTGTTTAGGGAAGCATATATTCTGCTGTGATGCTTGATCTGGCAAGAAACTACGGTTCCTTCCTGCAAGCTGGCAAAACACTAAACACAGGGAGTGCCATGCACAGACAGTCTCAATTAAGCTATCTTTTCTGAGCTATAAAACAGCACTGGGCACATAAAACAACAGAAAACACATTTGTTTCCTCTCCATCTGTACAAGATATACAGTGATTCAGTTTTACTCAACTGGCAACACCAGAGGAAGAAAAAACATGCATTTAATCTCTCTTTAGGACCACCTTACTCTGTACTGGCTACTGGTAGTTCCTAAACCTTTAAAGTAACCAAAGGTGCCTTTAGTGGAACTTAAATCTGGAGCTGAAGTCCATTAACCATGGTGTGTGCTACAATAAATAGACCACAATTGTAACAGGTTACTAAGCAATTGGAAAACACAAAATAAATCCTTGCACAAACCAAGAAAAAACGCCCTAAATTATCCAAGCCATCAAAAAAAAAACCCAAAAAACCCCAAACCAAGCAAACAAAAAAAAAACCAACAAAAAAGCAACAACAACAAAAAAACCAAAAACACCAAATCCAAACAAAAAAACCGCAACCCCCAATCACATCCCTAATGCTTTAGTTCCTAGTAATGAAATTCAGTTTGGCTACACATTTTTAGAGCAGAAGTAATATCTCCATAATCTGGTATTGTCTTAGAATCCATGTGTATAAATTAAGCAATAGGTTAATTAAAATTATAGTAGTCCATGGTAAGTTATTTGACAACACTTATGTGACCCTGATGAAGCTGATTGCAACTATGGATTATACACATGAAAAATCTCAGGCTGCTGCAAGACTGAGAGAAATGCAGGCTATTTCAGAGAAAAAAAAAATATCTTATTTTGCATTTGGGTTCCCTAAATTACCAGCTCCACCAGCCTAGGTAAGAGTCTAAATTCTGTTGGCTTAAGCAGGGAGTGCAGAAAGTTGGGTTGGGAGACCTGACACATCAGAAGTCCCTTTGTGGCCAGCTCCCTCTTTCCTCTGTGCTATGTCTTACTGTCACTATAAAGCAAAGAGAAACCCTTGGATTGTAAAATAATCTACTAAGAACAAATTTAGGTCTTTATGGTTTTTTTTTCCCTTCCCCATAACTACAGTCTACATGATCAGTACCACTCAACCATAAGAGGAAAATAATCATATTCAGATTTGGCCTTTGATCAGCAGCAGTTCTCTGCACGAGAAAAGTTCAGTCTGGGTTTGGCTGGTGCCTTTGAGATAAACAGAAAAATTACCCTGCAGTTTTTCTGGCAAGTTGGTGAGGAAAGAAGCCAATACTCAGCTAAAATTAAATGTAAAATTAAATAGGGTTGCTTCAACATTTAGCTTCCTCTGGATTTTAAGCTGTATAACTGGGGATTCCAAATCTCTCATTTCACATGTTAAGGAAACTCCCCAGCCAGACCATTCACGAGACTGTCTTGTGTTTTCAGGAATCTCTTCCTTAAAAAAAGACAACTTTGACTGCATCTGTGCTAATGTGAGCTTGAGGACTTGCCCAGTGCGGGTATCCCATCTGCATCCCATGCGCAGCATCCCTTGGATCTCTCCAGCCTGGCCTAGGTGCAGCTGCAGTGGGGCCATGAGATACACTGGAGCTCACAGAAGCTCTTGCAAAGCTGTCCTTGAGCTGACTGTCTCACTCTGCAGCACACACAGACATACTTCAGATATTCTCTCTGTATCACAGAGAATGGGCATGTCCATCACAGAAGCCATGTGAGCCCTCTGTGAACTGCTTTTATGACTAATCATGCCAACTAATTGTAGGACATCACACACAGACTGTCTTCTTGTTTATGGCAGGATTAGCTCTCTATCCCCTTAGAGCATAACTCAGTGCTCAGAGCTCCTCTCACAGACCCTTTGGAGTGCTGCTGGTCTCAGATTAGTAAATTCTAGGTGTCCTATGGTTGTATCTAAATGACTCATGTCGCATGAAATACTGACCTTGGCCAAAGCTGAGATAGAAATATTCCATTTTAAAAGCTGGCAGAAGCTGCTTGGACACAGTGGGATACAATATCCCTAACTACTAACCTGAAAAACAGATTACCTGGATAAATGGCTGTTAATAAAGTCAGGGAAGCTTTTTGCTGATAATAACTTACCTAAATTAAGACAATTTAGCAGTTGAAGGGGTAATAATCACCAGGGAAAGAGCAAAAAGCACAAGTCCAAGTTTCAGTCAGAGGCAGCATCTGAGCAGTTCTATGTCTTAAAGCAGCTGACAGAAACAAAACAGCAAGTAATTGTGACATACAGCTGACAAAATCAAACAGATGTCTTCAAGACCAGATAAAACTATCTAGATTACAATCCACATGAAAACTACTACGTCTCTCACTAAACCATAAAATGAATACATCTGCCTGGGGGGAAAAAAAAGAAATCTATAATGCAGTTACAACATTCCTTCCTTTTGTCTTATTTACCTAATCTGGGAGGAAAGAAACCCCAGAGCTCTATTTTAGAATTGAGCCTGTCATGTGGACATGGTAAAGAAATCCACTTGTACACTTAGGGTAGAATTGATCAGACTAGAAACACAAAGCTTGGTGAAAAGCACTTGTCACAAAATGCAGAACATTAATTACTTTCCCAGAAATGCACAGAAATAAAAAAAAATCCGATAGTCAAGATATATTTATATGCCTAAAAATCAAGTCCCAAAGCAGCATTTTGAGCTATGCATTACTCCATTTTATCTATTATAAGGCCACAGGTTTGGAAACATGATCCCTTTCACATTCCTCTTCCCCACAAATGACACCTGGAACAAATCAAGTCACTTCTGAGCACACATGTCTGGTAACAACATGCAACACAGCAGCCAAGAGTGGAACAGGTGATTTGGCTCCCCAGTATTCCCAGCTGTTCAGTGGCAGCAAGCCATCCTTAAAATGGCATATTTTGGCAAGGCTACCACAACAGTGAACCTTTTTTTACTTGATAAACAGCACCACATTCCCCTTGGACACACAAAATTCCTGTGACACAGTGTGTTGACAATACCTGGCTTTATCAGTCACTAAAAAGTTGTGCAGAACTTTTTATTCAAGAAAGGTGTTTCTTGTCCCATTTGACATAGGGTCTGGAAAGGGCAGGATGAAGAATAAACACTGAATTCATGGCCACTTATCACTAAAGACAACCCGGCCTGGCCAAGCCTGGTCTCAGTCATTCATTTCTCTGGAGTTTGGCAGAAAAGGACCCATGGCATTCAATTTAGGTCCTTGTGCCCCTCAATTCCATTCCATTATTTAAAGTTGAGACAGGCCAAATCCTCCATCCTCAAGCTGAGACTAACCATGTGTGCTGAGCAACACCCTGCTGTTTCCTTGCAAACCCATTTCTGAAGTTTCCCTTCCCAGGCTAAGGGAGAAAAGAGGAGTCAAGCAGTTTTATTTTTGTAAAGAGAAGCTGTTGAAATCCCCTCAGTCCCGGGCTGTTTCCTCGCAGCAAAGACATACCAGCATAGAGGAAGTCAACAGAAACCCTGTCCTTGCATTCCTGGTAACAAATGACATTTTTTGGGGGTGCCTGATGGCAATTAACGTAGAATTCCTTGCACAGAACCATGACACAGACAAACACCATTTTGTCCTTCTCGCTGAGTAACCCAAGTGTCTTCTCCTAGTACAGTACTTGAATTGCCAGTGCACTTGGAGCATTAATAATGACATTTCTACTCTCAGTCCCTCCATAATGGGTAAATTACCTTTAGGAAGGGGAACAGAGAGGATATATGACTCTACAAGGGTGACATAAAAATTCCACAGGGAGAAGTTAATTGCATCCAGAGTCCCATGCTAACACCTTAAACCTCAGACAGACTTTCCCCTTTATATACTGAAGGCTCTCCATATGCAAAAGGAAAGCATTTCTCCTTCTATACTCGATTTTATCAGGTGCTTAATATATTGATGTTAAAATGGAAAATAGGGAGCTTCTACTTTATTAATTCCTCTTTTTAGAATGCCGAATCCTCAGCTGAATAAGAATTAATTTTTTTTCTTTACCATCCTTAGTTTTTATGGCCACCAGGGGTATTTGGCCAGGTCATTTCCATGAACCCATCCCCTCCCTGTCCTCTTCCCTTCCCTCTCAGGTATTTATTAGAGCATCAATCACAGCAGTACCTGGGCACCAAGTGTCACCTGGCTAATGGTCTGTGGCTTTCAGACACCACAGCAGCTTACAGACACACATCAGCACACCAGTCCTGTCAGCCCGGCAGCAGGGTATTTACCTGCTGGCAATTAAAGGCCAGTATAAAAGGGCATTATTTAAATACCCTGTCAGCAGGGTGTTTAAATCTCAGCACCCACTCCACCCACACATGCAGCTTTCTGCACAGGGGGAAGGGCAATTTGTGCCTGGCTTCCTGGTCCCGGTGCCTGAGAGCCTCTCAGAATAAAGCAATCTCTTCACTAAGGACAAATAAATTACCGAGCCAAGTGGTTTTCCCAGTTTTGTTGCTGAATGTGTTCAAGGAGCAAGAGTTCCCTTTCCCCTCTGAAGGTGAGCAGGGGTAGCCAGCACACAGAGCAGGGACAAAGCACCTGGATCTGCAGCATCCCTATTTCAGCTCCTCCGGTGCCCGCAGGATGGCCCAGGACCACTCCTGCTCTCCAAAACCAATCTGACTCATCCAATAATGCAAAAACAAAACGTTGGATGCGCTTCCATAAGTGCTCCCTGCCTTCCAAAGGCTAAGCCCACCTCTCCTCCCCCTTCCCAGCCAGGCAGATATTTGGTATTCAGTGCCTTTGTCTCCTCGCTCAAGACAGCTGGAATAATTGATAGCAGAGCAATTTCCAACTTAAACTCCAGCCATTAACATACAAAAAGCAGAACACATTTGGAGTGCTTCGCTGTTGGAGGGAAGGAAACATTAGTTCCAGGAAGACTTTACAAGAATGGAAGCAAGCAAATGGCTTTTAACTGAATCAAGGCATTTATGTCTTGATTTTTCCCTCCTTTTGTAGAAGGTTTCTAGCCCTGAAAGATGAAAGCATGGACATCCCTTACAGAAGGCCAAAAAGTCCTTTGAGTTTCATTATTTATTTCAGACTTCAGCAGGATGAGGATATATATGTGCTCTGAAACACTGAAGCATGGTAATCACAGCATAATCAGTATTCTCATCTGCATTAAGAGCTGATCTTGCATTCATCAGATCAAACCCAATGCTCAGCCCGTGAGCTTATTCAGTGCTATAATATATTCCATTTCTCTTGATCAGTCTGTCAGCACATTTCTGCTATGCAGAGAGCATGAATGGCTACACAAGGCTCCAAACTGAGGAGCTGGATTTCTCCTTGGTCCTCATGGGGAAGCATATGAAACAAATTTTGGTTTACTATTGGGCTTTTCTTTCCACCTGCCTTGGCAGAAGTTGTCTGTGTGATGTGCAAGTACCAGCAGTGTGGCAGGTGCTCTTTGATTCCCATTAAGATTTTTTTTTTCTGGCTTCTTATATTTGCAACTCACAAACTTGGCACTACAGCATAGGACCTCCCCTTTGCCCTTCTGAAAAATACAGTTATGAGTATCTTCATAAGGGGAGGTTATCACTGTCATCAATCTCTCCCCATTCTCAGATTTCTTTTTTTTTTTTTTGTTGAAGTTGCAGTTTCGTGTATTTTGAGTCTCATTAGGCTTTTGCCATTATGCTTGTTTTATGATTTACAGACTGTGAGAAACATTGTGCATTTTCAGCACCGCCCTGTCCCCTCTCCCCTCCTTTTTTTTTCAGGGATTTAATTGCAGGGCCAAGGCCTTTCACTGAGCTGTGGCTTTCCCTTGAGAGGCACATCAACTGCAGCACACAGGACACAGGGTGTCAGCCAGGATTCCCCTTCCTCTGCCCCCAGACTCCAGCTGTCCCCAAGAAAGCAGGGCCACAGGTCACTGGTGGTCACAGCAGCCCGACCTGAGCTGGCCCAGGGGATGGGCTGCAGTGCAGATAAAATCCACTTCGCAGGGGTATCAGCACTGCCACCAGATAACCTTGTATGCACACTGCTATGAGTGAGTGCTTCAGGGGGGACTGATAAAATTCCTCTCCATAACTGCAGTTCAGGAATTCCATATCTGTCCATCTTGCTTATCACATCCATTTCACCAGGGAACATCAGTTAGGATGCTGCTTGGGCAGAGGTGTGTGGAACAAGGGCAGCTGGAATCAGGCTTTGGATGAAAACAAAGCCACAGTTTTACCTGTGGAAGAACTACAGAGTTAGTTATAAAAACAGTCTAGATTTACACAGAGGAGCACTGAGTTATCCTTCAAAGTGCCTTAGAAATACCTTGAAGGGCATTGACATTTTATTTTTTTTTTAATTTTACACTTTAAGAAATTATTTTCAGCAGTATAAAGGAGACTTCAGTTATCACTCACAAGTCACTTTACACAGTTCAGTTCATGTCAGCCTTTTTCAAACCACTACAGCTCTTGGATAAAGAAAACTTTAAGGAAACAAGCATTTACTGAATGCTCCAGAAGGAGGAATATATTTATCAAGCAAACATAAATCCAAGCTGGCAGACCAAAGCCTGAAAACTAATCACATTCACTGTGAGTTTAGATTAAAGGGTTTTTTCCTAAATTTACTGCTACTGCTTTTAGTGTTATTTTTTTCTCTACCCAAGCCTTCCTGCAGATTATTCTACACATCTCACAAACATTCCAGTGTCCTAACCAAGCTTGAAAAAGGCCAGCAAGGAAATCCTCAGTTGCTAGAGTTTGTCCTTGAAGAAGGTTAGAAGGAAAAAAGAGAGAATCCATTCAAACAACCTCATATGCTCCATTTTCCACCCAACAGCCAAAGAGCCTCCTTTCTCTTCAATGGGTGTGAAAACAAGTAACAGATCTATAAATTTCAAGACAGAACTCTGGTATTCTGTATTTCTACAAGGCTTTACAGCTTTCTGTTTTCTTTATGCAGGTGATTTATCTGGAAATCCTGCTTTGATTTCCTGACCCCATCCCCAAATATCCTGATAGTTTTTCAAGTAGGGATATAATTAAATGAGTTTTCCTGTCCAGGTGTTTTTACTGACCCATGCCCTTGGTTTCTGTCTAAACTCCCAGGCCTGTTATGATTTAGTTCAGATTAATTTAGACCGAACAACATGTCGTGGCTTGATCTGAAGTTAATTCCAATGGTGACAACTCAGTTGTTCTTCCCCAACCTTACTCAATTCCCAGCCCACACTAGATAATCTTGTATGATTGGGTATCCCCTATATGATTACAGCTTTCATAAATACTCTGCCTTGCATGAGGCTTGCTCTTTGAAAGCCTTACCATCTTAATGAACAGTTCTGTGAATGGTGTGCAAAGAAAATGGAAAATTATTTTAGCCTTTTTACTGCTTCATTCTATCACTCCACCAGGAATTAAATGGAAGTAGAATTTTTGGGTTTATTGCTGACATATATTGCATGCATATATCTTTTACCATAGAAAACAAACAATAGGATAAGCACATCACCAACTTTCCAGGAAAGATTTCTATGATACATTTCAGCTCCATGTTGTTTCTGAATTTGCCTGTCCAAGTGTTTGATGGAATTAGTGTGAAAACTTGTCCTACAGATTTGACTCTTGTGGTGGAGCGACTTTGAGGTCTCAGCAAATACAGTCTGGGATTGTGAGTTCTCTGTGTAGTCAAATACCTGAAGTTACACTAAATTAGTCTTCTCTTTTTATTGTCATCTCTTTCTTTCACAGCACATATGAGAATATTATGGGTCTTTGGAGCTCTACCTTTGACAGCTTTAGACCATATTTGCCCGTGGGTGCGTAATCTAATCTAAGGTCTGGGAACAAGATGCAAATAAATAGACATCATCTTTACATAAGGTGTATTTCTACAGGAAAAGAAACAGAACAAACAGAGCTGTACTGGGTAGAATATTTTAATATAATGTCCGTTTATGAAGTCCCTTTGGAATCTAGTCTATATTACAATCACAGAGAGATGGATCAGCACACAGCATCTCATCTCTTATGGTTATTAAAAATGGGGAGTGAAAGAAAAAAGGAGAGAGAATGGCTAACAGGGGCTCTGTGTGGTGCTGAGATGGGGATTTGTGTCAGAGCAGCAGCAGTTTCTTTTTGTAATTTTATTTGTGCTGTTCACTTAGAAAATACTCGTTGAGTAGTCCCTCATGGCTTTGCTGTGCAGTTTGCATTTGCCACTCTCTCAGCATCCAGCTGCCAGGCAGATGTGGTAAGCAGCACAAAAGCTGCTAAAATGCACTTTGCACGCAGGAAAGTGGAACTGTGCCACTCAAACTCCCTTCCAGCTGTGCCCTGAATTCGTGTGTGCACACGAGTGACTGTGTGAGGTGCTGCCTGTTCTCAGACCAGCACACTGCCCCACTCACTGCCTTTTATTAACATCTGCAGTGTTGCAAAAAAAAGTTCTGAAATATTTATTCTGAAATAGTTCTGCACCGTTTTTCATGATTTAGGACACTCATGAAGGATAATGGCATGCACTGCTGTAAGCTGGTAAGAACGTACAGGTTGATTTTAACTTTCACTCTGTCATCATTATACTAAGAAAGAATCTTGTCTTTGTTATGGCAAAAAAAATGTGTCTTTCACTCTCTACATTACCCAGCCTGAAGAAATTTATATCACAGAATCACAGAATTGCTAGGATTGGAAGGGACTTCTGGAATCATCTAGTCCAACCCTCCTGCCAAGGAAGGGTCACCTAGAGAATATGATATGAAAGTTGATACGTGATATCAATCAAAATGAAAGCAAGGGATCTCATAATTTGAACATTTTAACAGGCCAAGGTAACATTCTTCCTTATTAAATATAAAGGGGCTTTGAGGTGGGCCCAAATGTAAATTAAGCCTTAACCTCAATTTCTCAAGGCTTTGCTGGAAAATCCTTGGGCATTTCAGCATCACAGGGTTCTCAGGAATGCTTGAAGATATTTGAACGGCAGCTGATATTTCCAGCAGCAATACAGAAGGGAAATGTCATGGGATTGCTCTGTTCTTCAAATATTTTCAGCTCTACTTTGTTGGCAAAGAGCTATAGAGCAGACTTGGCTGGGGTTTGGGGGTGTTACTTTCTGAGTAACTGAATTTCCAGCTGAGTGTCATTGCTGCTATTCCAGTTGGTTTTGAGTCAAAGACGAGCTGGAGTTCACTACAGGTATTAAAATTCTTAGATCTCTAATATGAAATAAAACACAACTAGCAATGTTCTTACCACCAAAAATCCTAAAAGGAAAGAAAGGTTTTAATAATTTTATTTTACTTTTTATTTTATCAGGTATATATTTTTCTCTTTTTTTCCCCTATATATGTTTTCAATTTTTGCCAAATTTAAAAAGGAGCTTTTACTTTAAAACTAAAGCAAAGGCTCTTCCTTGGCTCTATGCAGGGTCAGCACCAAGGGGAGACAAGAAATCTCCCCAGACCCTCCTGAACTTGGGGCTGTGTGCATTGTTAGGGAAAAGCAAATTGAGGAAAGAGCTTTTCCCACTGAAATTCCCAGTGGTGAGAGCCAAGCTGAGCAGAAATGACAGCTCAGCATCTCCAAGAAGGACATCAAGAGGAATCCTTCAAGCCTGGGAGATAAAAGAGCAGCTGCTCCTGCCCTGTGCAAGCCTTCTTCTGCATTCCACTTCTCAAATGTTAGGGATGATGGAGGGGGCATGAAGAATGGGGGGCAAAAGGGGGTGTTGGAGGAAGGATGGCATTGGTGATGGCACAAGAACACCAATTTCCTGCCCTTGTTGCCAGAAGGTGCCTGGGGTCAGCTGGATGCTCACCCAGCAACCCTTTGGTGCAATCCTGCTTGGGGAAGCAGAAGCCCTGGTGCCTGAGGACAGAGCAGGCACTGCACTGTTCTCTCTCAATTGACCAATTTGTCTCCTTTCATGTTGGGTCAATGAGTTACAGTGCATTATAGCTTCAGAGGACACAAACTAATTAAGGGTGAAGGAACCAGCACACATTGGTTTAAGTCTGGGCTCCTCCAAGGAGTGCAGGGCCTCATCCCAGGAACACTGAACCTTTCCCTGGTCAAGTAATGCCATGAGCAGCATCTGCACACTGCGTGCCAAGAATGCCCTCAAGATGTTCTAATTGGGAAAGTAACACCAGGGCTTTGGCCGTGTCTCCAACTCCAGTCAAACATATTTAATACAACAGTTGGAACATTTACATAAACATGGTGTCAGCATGTTTATACCCAGGCAGGCTACAAAGCCTTATTGCCTTCACAGGGAAAAGAGAAAGGACTTTCAAAAAAATGTCCATGGTTAACCTGTGTTCTCACTAGCGATGGTGTCACTTCACTCTGGAAATAGAATGAACATACCTGGTACGTGCCCATGGCTGTCAAGGGCAAGTCATGCTCTGGGAGCTACACACTTCTGCTGGTGTTAAGAATGTGAGGGGCACATTAAGTTTTCTTCCCCCAGTAATCTCCCAAACTTCTTCAAAGCCCTATGAGGCAAAGTGGCTTTGCTTCTCTTGAGAGGCAAAGTAGGAGGGTGAGTATGAGGGAAAATTCTGGCTGCAATTCTGCCAGTTGGACAAAACAACATTAGACTTATCCCTAGGACTCAGCCCTGATGGGTTGAAGGGTAGATACTCAAGCAAGCCTCTCAACTCCAGCATTAGAAGATGCTATTTTTAAATCATTTGTTGTGGGGTTTTTTTTTGTTCCCTTTTTTTTTTTTTTTTTTTTTTTTGCTTAGGACATCCCCACATTTTCCAGGACCAATTGCCCTGAAGCCACTGTCTGGTACAATCCAGGTAGTGGTTTTGAGATTCCAGGAGGCCATGGAGTTTGGCTTATTTCAGCTTCCTATTTCCTATTGCTGGAATTAATAGCCTATTCCTGTCAAGAGTACAGTCCCAGCCGCCTTATCACAAAGTGGGAATGCAATTGTTTAACACACCCCAGTTTTTCACAGTGTGTAAAATTAACAGTAATTTTTTATCCTGTCTCTGCCACATAGCACAGATGTTGTTGCTTTCAACATTGCCTTCGTTACTGGAGCACAGCTGAAGAATAATTTTAGTCCCCTATTTTACACAGTCTCTTTCATGTGCTGTTGCTGCCGCCATCAGCCAGACAAGACACTTGACTAAGCAAACTGTCAATGTATTTCACACATCCACGGGAGATGCATAAAATCAGATTCCAAGTTTATGTATGAGATGCCTCCAGTTTGTTTGATTTTATGCCAGACTCACTCTCCCTCATTAGTTTCCCTTTTGTTGTAGCTGGGAGATTTTTGACAACAGAACTTTTATTGTGAATATACCGAAACTTTCCCTGAGAATGGAAATATTTCACACAAATATCTCGTGCTTTATGACAGCTGCAAATTTCTTCTTTGATTTGTTCTCTTGCAATGCCAGAATTCAGTGTCCCTCAGCAGCTTGCCTGTATTACCTGTAAGATGGAAGTGCAGGTAGAGATTATGAATCTCCAGCCTGTTTGCATATACACAGACACAGAAAGAAAAAAGTTGGAAAAGGACTAAAGAATTAACTGTTAGGTTCTGTTTAGCATTTGGAGCCCTGTTGGATATTCCTGAGGTTCTGTCCTTATGGAGAAAGGACTTTGCTGTGCCAGATAAATAGGCAGCAATGCACTTGCAGTGTGACTGGATCAGCACCCCAACAGTAAAGACTTTCCCTACGCTATCACCAAACCCAGTTAGCTTAAAAGACTGGAAATCCAAAACACTCACAACTTTGTCCCTGAGTGTGAATCAACCCTGAACTGGAATCTCTGGAGTCACTTAACAGCCTGTAATTTGTATGAGAAACTCTCTATTTTCAGAGAATTTCTGCATCTGTTTCCCCAGCAGATACTGCCAAAAGAAGACACTTGCAGAATTTCAGCATCTTTCCTTCTGTTTGAAACTTCTGTGACTATGGGAATATGGAAGCTAACTTTTAAAAATATGATCTGAAGGAGATCTATCTCTAGGTCTTGTGCACCAAAATGAGCTAGATATGAAACTGAAACAGGGTATACAAAGAAAGGTTTTTCCCTAACATTCCAAGGGGGTAAGAGGCTGGGAATGTGGGATTGCACAGCTTATTGCTTCCTGGCACTCACACTCCCAAATGTGACAATAATGCTGCAAGGACAATCAGCCCAATTTATGTTCCAAGTGTGAAATGTCCAAATCCTGCACAACAGGGGGGCTTTCATCATTTCATCTGCGTGCAATGAATGCAGAGAATAATTAGCAAAATGAATGAAAAGGCTTTGGACTCGATTTTAATCCACCTCTGTGCAATGGGAATAACACCCCAATTCATTAGGCATCAGATGCACATTAGTGAAACACAGTGGCAACTTAATTCAGCTGGGAAGGGCATCCCCCCAGGGAGAGCTGAAACAAGCAAGCCCATCATTTCTCCATATGTGGCTAGCTTCAACTAAACTTCCCAAAGCACAGATTTGTACTCACCTTGAAGGAAAATGGGAAAGAACAGCTACTTTATGGACCTTCCTGTTGTATTTCAAGATGGTTTCCTCATCCTGAGCAAGTTGAAACAGTAGGAGCAGTGGGAATGTCGATAGAAGGGAATTCAAGCACTGGAACAATGTATTCAGGGGACCTCTACAATAGTCAGAACAGAATTTGCAATATCTTTAGGGAATATTATTACTAAATTTCAAGTTTCATTTATTCCTCTGGATTGTTCTACTCTTGCCCTTGTCACTTCTGATCAAGTGCTCCTTTGTGAGCTTGTTTTCTCATTTATTAAAGGCCAAGTGGTATTCTGTTTACTCAATTCCATGGGAAAACAGAGTGACAGCTTGCTGTGGGCTTTGGGAATAAATGCTGTATCCTGAAGTTTCATTTCCTTGCAAACTCTTCTATTAAAGCAATCAGTGGGAATGGTGAGCCAATTTTCCTTTTCTCTAAACTTTCCCTGAAGGTTTGCTTAGTGTCTTTAGCTTAGACAAAATCTGGAAGGAAAACACTCGTGCGCTCCAATTTTTGTTTCCTTGGAAAAATATCTAGGAACTTGGCAAGTGCAGAGCTGAGGGGAGAAGTTAATTTGACTGATATCCTGCTCAGCTGGGATCCTCTTGCCTTTTGAGGTCTCAATTTTCAATCCCAGTACTGTAAAAATTTGCCATTACAGAAATTGCTTATTAGTTTTCCCAGGGTTTCAAGTTGCACTCCCGAAATTCTCAGGGATACTAAGTAAGGAAACTGGGATGTGTGACTCCCAGGGCCTGCCCTTGACTCCCTCCTCAGCTCTGAGAGACAATCCTCCTTCTCTGCCTGGGCTATGGTGTGCAGAGTTGAGGATACAGAGTGACTCTTGTCCCAGAATACTGCAGGCACCCTATGGATGTTCCAAGGAGGGAGAGCTGTGCTTGAATAGCTATCCTCACTTGTCCTGCTTGTTCCTGAGCAAAGGACATTTGTGACCCAGTATATAAATGGATGTTGCTGCTGGTGTTCAGTTCCAGGGAAAGCTGAGGGATTTTCCATGTCACTCAGTAAAACCAGCCCTTGGAGCTGATTTTGGGGCTGAGGTTACTCCACTGGAATTGATTTAGCCATAGCTGATGAGAATGACACCGTGAGTGTCAGAGTCCATAACAAATCAGTCAGGGCAGAGACGTTCTCCCTCCACCACACTCCTTGCACAATTCTGCCATCAGACAGACCTTTGTACCCTCACTCCTCTGATCCAGAGGGCACATCAGGCACAAGTGGCAGATATCTGACATCTCCAGAGCAACTGGCCGGGTCTGGTGTTTGTTGTGAGAGCATGAATCACAACCTTCCTTATTCTTCCCACATCTACATAAATCAGTCCTTCTGCATGGAAAAGAGAGGTGAGGGGTAAATCTCAGGGAAATGGAAATGCTTGTGCTCTGGCTCGGTGGCCAGGCATGCAGGGTGTTCCAATGGTGACAGGCATTTTTGACACTTGTGATTAATCTTGCTCTGATTCTGGCCGTGTCACTGCAACTTCTCCTTACACCTTCTCCAACCTGTCATGCAGCCCATGGATGTGACAAGAGGTGCAAATTGCAGATGGTCTGGCAAGCTCAGCTTTAAATATAATCCTAGCGAGTTTGTGCTGCTGAGGTTTTACAAAGGTTAAGCCCTTCGAATGTGGAGGTGATGAATAGCTACTCAGTATGGCGAGCACTCAGGACAGCAGGGGCTTCTAAATTCCTCCTCTTTTTCATATTTCAGATGGAGAGCAAAGCCTTGAATTCAGTGTGATACTTGTGTTAATGGCAGCATGGTCCATTTGTAAACACGCAGCAAGAGAGGTGATTTAGGGGGTAACAATGCTGTGGACCCCAGATTTTCTGTTATGCATCAGCCATTCCATCAGCTGTTGGAGGTACAGCTTTTCTTCCTTCCCTCCTCCCTGCTGCCCAGCCCTCTCTGCAATCCCAGGGAAAGGACTGGAAATGACTCAAGGACAAAGCAGGCTTCCCTTCTCAGTGTGAAAAGGCCCCCCTGAGACAACAGAAAACAGTGGCTCAGTTAACGGTGGGACAGCAGGATTTCCAGGGACTGGAGCTGGAGAGAACAGAAGGCAGGATGAGACCACAACACAGGTTTCTCAGTGTCCTGTGGTCCTTCCAGAGCAGAAAAGTGACCATTTTACAGAGATCCATGTAGCATCCTAGAGATCCTATTATTAGCAAGCTCTGTTTAACCTCCCAGAGGTTAAACATCAACCCAAAGCATCACAGTAACACTCCCCAGCTGTTATATTACATGGATAATTATAGTCTGCAGATGCTAATGCAGGGAACCCATGTCACTTATGATACATCATGCTACAGGATGAAAGGCTTTCTTTTCTTCTTTTTTTTAGTCTTCAAAGTGGCAAAATCTTTCTTTCTTTCTTTCTTTCTTTCTTTCTTTCTTTCTTTCTTTCTTTCTTTCTTTCTTTCTTTCTTTCTTTCTTTCTTTCTTTCTTTCTTTCTTTCTTTCTTTCTTTCTTTCCCCATTTTTTTTAAAATCCTGCAGAGGTAGAAGCACAGCCCCATTCCACAGTTTTGACTGGATTACTTTTAAAGAGTGCTTGCAGGCTACTTGAGGACAAGCAAACACTTTGCATGTGGCTGTTGCACAAGTGAGCAGTCAAAGGGTAAAGCACACGAGTCAACCATAACGTGGCCTCTCAGGGACACTGAACTGCTTTTGTGGATGAGGCAGCAGGCTCAGGCAAGGTCAGGCTGCAGCAGAAGCTCAGAAATGTCTTGGTGGAAACCTTGGCACCTCCCCAGCCTCCTCTCTCAATGCTACACATCTCTCTTGCTCCAGTCTCCTACCTCTTTGCTTGACTGTTTCCACGGAAAGCTGAAAAGATCTGAAAACCTCATTTGCCCATAGGGTTTTAATGGATGCATTTTCCTACATATCATGATGGGTATGTGCAATCTCCTTTTTCCACTTGTGTTACAACCACAAGGGCAGCTGGTGCCCTGTGATTACAGTCTTGAACTCAGACTGGCCTAAAATAATGTGGAGAGCATGGATTATAGGGCCAAAGACTCAACCAAATTTGAAACTGCTGAAAGGATTTACAAAAGCATCTCCAAATCAGGGAGCACTCAGCCAGCTTTATTTTACAAGAGGAAAACCAGGGCACATTCTTTTGACCAAAAACCTTCTGAACACCGAGGGAGGGAGAAGCAGGCAGGCACATTTTAAGGATATGTGCCTTTGCGTCAGAATTTTTGGAATGAGCATTGTTAATTTTACATTTGCTCATTAATTTTTCACAAGGTTTTATTTGAAGCACAGGGCTATAATTTTGGCTTGGGTTTCTGGTGGCTTGAGGATAATTTTGTTTATAATATCACCAGAAAGCCCTGATGGAGCTATCTCTCTGTAATTCATGCTGGTTTGCCACTTATTCTCCCTTTTCAGTAAACATAAAGATTCTGTAAAAATCACAGAGGTAATTGCATTTTTAGGTTTGTATTGTGTGATTAAATGCGAGCGTATGTGAAATTTTCCAGAGGAAAAAACCCAACAACATAATAAGACTACATTCTGAAGGAAAGAACTGCATATATAAGTGAGTGGATGTACTTCTGATGCTGCCATTTCAAACAATCACAGCTCCAGGCTGAACTAAATCAGTAATAAATGTTTATTAGTGCATTCACCACTTTTCTTGCCCTTCTTTCTCTTACCTTGCATGGTAGCTGTCAATGTAGAGAGAAATTAGCACTGTGCAGATGACAGAGCATAAAGAAAGCTTAGACCAGGTGAAAATAACATTAATTATAAGACAGCAGGGAGAAAAGATGCATGCAGAGGAGACTTACCACATTCATTTTTATATTCTCCTTTCCTCTGAAAGAGAATGTTAAGGATACAAATTACCTTTAATTCTCTGCCCACAGTGCATCACATATTATTTGCAGTCAATAAGTGTAATTTTTTTTGCAGCAAGAGGAGCTTTACCAGTCACAGTCAGTATAAGAAACATTTAATGTAGTACACTTTTTATCTTTTTTTGTCCCTATTTTAACTGTCACGACACAAAAGATAATTTCTGGTGTGGCATTTCCCAGACAGCACAAGAGGTGCTGAGACAGCTTTAATAACTTCACCCCAACCTCTGCCTCCACATCACAGTTCTGGGTAATGCACATATGTGTCTGGTAGCTGAGGCTTTCACAACATCACATCTCTGATCTCTGGCTGCCATTGTCATTCTGAATTTGCTTTTGTACTTAATGACAATGAAGGAAGCAGGATGCAAACAAGAGAGCTGTATAGGCTCTATCTGTTTCTGTTGTGAAATGAGAAGAATAATTGCAGCTGGCTTAAAACAGCTTCCCCAGTGCCTTCTGTCTGTATTGGGGTAGGCATTGAAGACACTTCTAAAATGAAAAAATATTAAGATGAGCCATTTGCCCTCTTAGGGCATTGTGAGCCACACATATGGAAAGATTTCTGTTGAAAATCTATAGTCATGATAAGTGTGGAGTTTTAATTCTATTTTAATGGGTAAAGAGAGACAGAAGAGGATGAAAAGAGGAAGATGCATCAGATAGAAAGAAATCCAGCTACAAAGATATACAGCTACTGCCTTCAGTTTGAAAGTTAATTAAATTCTGGACATTTTTATATCGGTTTTCTTTTCCTCCTTAAAGAATGGAAATAGTAAGAGGCCCTGAAAATACACAATGACCTCCAGCCTTCAAATATAATTAATAAATTAATTAGCAGCTGCTATATCTCAACCCTGTTGGCCCAAGACGTGTACATTAACATATACACAGGAGATAAAGCCACCTTAAACTGTATCTTTGCAATGGTTCATCCCGCTGTTGTGGCACTGAGGCGTGCTAATGACTGCTCAGGATCAGCAAGGAGCCTGCTGTTTTCCTCTTTAGGGTTCAAATCTCACCCAAACCAAACATCAAGGATCCTTTGTACACAGATGTAAAAATGAAATACTTCTGTAAAGGCACAGCATTGCTTAAGCTGAGATGTACGTGCTCATATCTAGATGCTCTCAAGTGGCTTCCTGTCATTTACTGCTTCCAAATAAATGTGTTCTCATCATGCCTGTGTTTTTTGAATGCAGCCCTGGCCTCATCTGCAGCTCTCTATCTACTTTTCAAAGCTTATGGCAACTCAAGAGGGTATAATTTATTCCTGGAAGTGTCCTTTTCCTGTTAAACATCCTTCCTTCCTCATTCCCAGCTAAAACAGGACAAGTAGCAAGAGATGCTGATGATCTGAGCCATGCAGCAGGAAGGAGACAGTGTGATTTATTGTTGTGAGTAGGTGAATCGCTGAATAGTTTGGGTTGGAAGAGACCTTTAAAGTTCTACTTGTCCACCCCCCAAACAATGAGCATCTTCAACTAGACCAGGTTGTTCCAAGCCCAACCCAACCTTGGACAGCTCCAGGGATGGGAATTCCTCAACTTCTCTGGGCAACCTGTGCTAGGGCCTCACCATTGTCTTAGTAAAACACTTTTTCCTTTTATGTAACTTCAGCTATTCTGGATCTAATGTCTATTCTACATCTAATATTTGTATCTGTCTCTAACATCTATATCTAAGCTGTGTGGGTCCCTGCATAAAGCTGTCTTGAAGCAACCACACTCTCCAAATTTGCAGGTGGATGTATTCCCAAAAGCTGCCTCCTAGAACCCTCACTGACAGATTGTGGCTGTAGAAGGTGGGAGGCTCTCTGAAAACGTGACCAGAGAATGCACTCTGCTATATCTGAAATTCCCAGGCAGGAAAGACATGCAGTGTTATGGAAGAAGCGTGATAAATTTAGCAAGTGATAATGCAAACAGCATGGAAAAAATGTGCGCTGTATGGTAGGGCACAGGCTCCTTTGCTAGCTGGGACATTACTGACCCCTTGGAAACAGGACTGTAATACATTTAAATCTGATCCACAGGCTTGCATGTATCCACAGTCCCACTGGAGTCAGGGAGACTGTAGAGTGTGCAGCTAAAAGCTATAGAATTATTTATTTTTGTAAGGATCAGGAAGTAAGGGGGTAAAATGTCCTTGGCTTCACCTCCCAGATAGATCAGCAATGTAAATAGGCACTTGCTTTTCACTATTGTCAGTGATTAATCTGCCTAAGGAGAGCCCTTACTTTCTCTGGTTAATTTTGCTTTTTCTTTGTTGATATTTGAGTGACTTGTCACTTTGCTTGAAACAGTAAAAACATCAATTTGCCAGAAGCCAGAGTACAGTCTCACTCCTTTTAATTTGGTAGTTTTCAGTATCAATTCACTTAGAAGTCTAAAGATTTAGCCTTGTGGTATATTTTCCTGCAGCTGCATTCATATCCCTATCCATAAACCCAATGCAAGTGAGTTTCTCTGAAGGAGGGCAGCTGAAATGTCACACAGAGTTAGTCAAATTGCTAAACTGCAGGCATTACCAAGAGACAATAACACAGAAACTCTCATGCTGAGGCCGACCCTGCCCTCAGCAATTTGTTCAAATTCCTTTCTTTGTTGCTTCTCTAATTTTTCTGAACTGTAGCTTTATAAAAATCTTCATTGCATCCTCATAGCTTACTGTAAACACCAACCAGGCTCTTAATTCACAGCCCTGGGTTTCCTTCCCAGGTTACAAGAATTGCTTTCTTGCCATTGTTTTTGATGCAGTAACCTTCAGTGCCATTTGATTTGGATTGATAAAAAGTGATATCGTTTCCACTTTTAACAAGCCATTGTTCTGATCTGAAGTGGGAAATATCCATCCAGGCAATTTGTATTTACAACACTTCTCTTCTCTCTGGATTGTTTTGTTCTTTGTGACAAAAAGGCTGAGATGGGGAAGCAAATGGATGCAGTAAGTGAAGTCAACAGGAAAACCATTCCTAAACCTTAAAATCCCAGGTAGTGTCATTGCTAATGGCATTAATTATTTCAAAGCTGTCTCGCTTTTTTCATTTGGACCAAATGTAATGTGAAATGTTACAGTGAAACCAGACACACCACAATCCTCAGCAGTTAATTCAAGGCTATGCATTAGCATCAGAAAGCAATTGGATGTTTGAATTCACACAAATTGGGTGGGTCACAGTAAATCTACTGTAAGGAAGAGGAACCAAGTGAATTGAAGAAAAACTTCCCAGTCAGACTGCAGTAAATATATAGTAAATCAGTTCCTGACAATTCAGGATGCACAGAGGCAAAAAAATTAGTGAAGAATCCAGAGTTTGTTTAAGTGTTGTCCTGGTGAAGGAAGGCATAGGAAAGGGAAAGGCTGGAAAATGAAAAGGGCAGAGGGAGGGATAGTATTTTTTTCTGTCAAGCATTGTAAAGGAAAGAAAATGCCAGTCATACTGATAGGGGAAAGATGAGAAAGGGAAAAAAATGGTTCTGTTATGCACTGAGCAGTGAATGGTGCTGCAGAGCAGGGAGATGTTCATGGGCATTAAAGGCTGGACTGCCCACTTGGATGGGTAGATGACAAATTGCCAGCAACGTGAGACTTGTTCCTGTTCAACTGCATTTTAATAATATCAAAGGGCTCGGTGCAGCGACAAGAGGCTCAGAAGAGAAATTACCTTAGAAAAAAATCATCTGCCTCAGTGGCTGTCACTGCTGAGAAGGAAGGACACAACAGCAGGGGGAGAGACCAGGATGGCCTCACTGCTTTTACCAGGCTGCTGTGAATGCCCAGATCCTCGAGGATGTGCTCAAGGCAGCACTGCCCGGTGTCTCCATCTGCTTCTGCCACAGATTCCCGACAAAAGACACTCGGGTTGACCAGAAACTGAAGGAGCAGCAGCAAATCCAGCAGCACCCAGGGCTGAGGAACCAGAGTGGAGCTTTGTCCAGAGTCAAAATGGAGTTAATGACCTTGCCTGCTCACTGTGGAGGTCCAGATAACAGCTTTATATTTCCAGAGACAGAAGTTCTTTAGCAATTGTCCATAAAAATAAGTAGAAAAAAGAAGTGCAAAAGTTGTTCCTATCTTCCTTGACTCAACACCTCTTCCACACTTCATTCTCTCCCTAAAGCACATATAGGCTGGATGTGCTGGCATTTCTAACATTCATTTGATATGAAGAGTTTGGTATTTCTTACAGTTTTGGATGACCAAGCTGCTGGAGTGGAGGAAAAAAAAAAAAAAAAAGACTGGGAGGTGTATAATGGAAAAAAAAAGGCTGAAGGGAGAAAAGACTAAAAGATACAAAACTTTTGTAACTTTTCCCCCTGTTGTACCCTTGGACCACTCACATTAGTCAGTGGTGAGACACTGGCAGAGGTTGCCCAGAGAAGCTGTGGAAGCCCCATTCCTGGAAGTGTTCAAGACCAGGTTTATTTGGCTTGGAGAAACCTGGTCTGCTAGAAGGTGTCCCTGCCCATGTCAGGGGGGTTGGAACAAATGAATTTTAAAGGTCCCTTCCAACCCAAACCATTCTCTGATTCTATAATTGTGAAGGAATCCGTGTTCAGGACCTAGTCCTCAAATAGAAAGTTTTAGCAGATGGCCACCTGCCTACAAAGGTCAAGTGTAGAACCTTAGCACTTCAAGAAACACATTATTTACAAAATTTCTGGGAAAAGCTGAAGTCCACCTAATCAATAGGAATGAAATATCATTCTAGTGGTTCAAGGTCTAAGGGAGTTTTTAATTTTTCTCTGGGATTGTTTCACTACATATATATATATATACATATTTATGTATTTATTTATTTATTTATTTATTTGCTGGCATAATTCTCTTTGAAATGACATTTCCATTTCTGCACTCACATCGAGTCAGCCTTTCTGGGAAGGTTTCCTCCATGCAGCAGAACAATATGATGCTAATGGGATTGCTCACAGCATAGAGTTAATCATTCATAGAAATCTTTGAGAGAGTGAGGTGTTAATTACCAGCTCTCATACCTCAACCCAAATAGTGAAACTTAATAGTGTACACATTTCCCCCGAAGTTGTCTGGACTCCTCTTGCTCAGAGCATTTGTGACACAGGAATGGCTCTGCTGGAGCTTAAGCTCCATTCACTGCCACTGTTGTGTATAATTAAAGGAATATTTTTTTTTAAATACAAGCACACCACTGAGCATATCCAATGTGGAGATTTTCAAGTCACAATGCATTTGAAAAATGAAAACTCTGCCCTGAATGTATTAAAGGTGTCTGTAAATTTTCCCTTTCAAAGCTCTGTATCAAGATTTTAGTTCAAATTAGTATTCTGAGGTAAAGAAAACATAGCAGTCACTAGTATTAAAAAGAAGGGAAAAACCAAAGCAACAACTTAAAAGGTTGTTTCAGTATGGAAGTGAAAAATGTCAAGTTTCCGCTTCAGGTTTCCTTCCTCCTCGCTCTCTGCTCTCCACCTCCCTCCCTGCTTTAGATGGCAAAGGGAAGGATGTGTGCAGGGATGCATTTTTCATCCTCTTTTATTGTTCATTTTTCTGAGGGCATATATATATCCTCTACTGAGCTGGAACTCATTTTCAATAGATTGGCTCTTTAAAACATGCTTTTGAACATTTCTGTTGTCTTACATTCTCTGTAATTTTGTTCCATCTCATCATCTCAAAGCAAACTCTTTCCCCTTTATACTGTCTTTTATGTTCTTTCTGAGGAAAGCCACTGGAGTGAACTTTGTGCAGATAAGAGAAACAAGCTGTGGCACTCGTAAAGGTTTTGACAATTATGAATAGTTTCATTCTGTGATGAGCCACATCCTCCCTCTTTTCAGTTCTGGACCTGACATGCTGTTGAAAAAAAAATCTACAGAGGTTCATGAATTCAGCTATAAATACCAGTGGTTAATTACTTATACATCAGCACTAGGTAAAACTGAGGGAATATTCACATTGCTTAATGCAACGTGGAAATCAGGCTCAATGTTCACCAGCAACTGCAAAATACGTTGGGAGAGAAGGGAAAATTGTAGTGGCAAATTATGTAAATGGTCCATACAGGGCATGTGTAAATGGTTAAACCCACGTTATTCATGGTCTCCTAAATGACTCCGAGGGAATTGTTAACCATGTGTAAATTATATAAGATTCCTTGCAGGCCCTTTTTTCTATTGTGTCCCTCTTGACATTGTCTCATTAATTAACACTATTCTCTCACTTTCTTCTTTGTTTCCTTCAAATTGTTTCCAGCTAAGAATAAATGAAAACTTCACACTAAAGTAAATCATGTTCAAGGTTCAATCAATAGGAAGGGAAAAAGAGACAGTCAGCAGAATACCTCTACTGAGGTATTATGCACTGAGAATTAATTATAATAAGCAAATTAATTATAATAACCAAAAATAGTCAATTGATAATTGCTATCACCTGTTCTGAGAGGAGGGATGGGGAGTTGAGGAGTTCTCACAGGACTGTGCTGGGGCTGTGTAAAAACCTGAAAAAACAAAGCAATCCTTGGTCCAGGGCTACACCAAGCACTCCTCCTGTTCCTGGAAGGAACAGGGAGAACCACAGACATAAGGCTGGGACAGGAGTGGATCTGGGAAATCTGGAAATTTTCCCTCTGGTGGGAATGCAAGCCCACCTCTCAGACCAGACTAAGGGAGAAGGGGTCAGACACCCATCTTTTTCAGGTGAGCTTCCTAAATGACCATCAAGGTATGGTAAAAACCCCCAAATAGCAAATTGTCCCACTAAACCCCAGAACTGAAGGAGAAAACCCACTGAGAAAGGCCTCCCAAGACTGTGGTTGTGCATGAGTTTTAGAAGGTGGTCTGCAAATGTCAAGAGAAATGACATTTTGGAGCTGTAAGATGGGATGCATTTCCTCCAGTGATGCTGATTGATTAGCCATTCACTGTCACATAGCTAATTGTTTGGCACCTGCTAATCAATGAGATCTGAAATACCGTGTGTGCATAAGGCTCATTCCCAAAATTAAAAGGAAAAGAAAAAAAAGCACAGAAAACATTCAATGTCCCTGTGGTATTCATCCTCCAAGAGGTATCCCGTGTAAGGTAAATACTCAAATTGTGTGTGAGCCTTTTTTGGAGGATGTGAGAATGACAGAAGTGATAGGTATGCTTTATATTAAATCCCCCCATTTTCCCTTAACTACTAAACTCCTGACGCTGCTCTCTGACAGAGCCTGAGGAGGCAGTAAAAGGGTCAGCTCAGTGATGGCCTAACTCTGATGCATCATTAAACAGGTTTCCACAAAAAGATCATCCATGTGACTGCTGCCCCACGACTGAATGTTCTGTCAGGCACTGGGGCCCGTTTGCTCTGGCTGTGTTCTGAGCATCCAGAGTATCTGGGTGCAGGCTGAAATCTCTCTGACTGGGCTGGAAATGGCTTTCAGAGCTACTTCCAGCTGAAATTATCCAGACATTTATCCAGACATTCTCAGGGCTGTATCAGCCAAATGGCTATCTCCCAAAGCAGAATTAAAAGCCTGATACTGAGCAGATTATGTTTGTGAGAGTCAGAAGGATACAGAGCATATTCTTCTGTAAGACTGGAATGCAATTATGACTTCTGGGGCATGGTAAGAATAAATTATTGCATTTGTCAGATATTTTGGAAAAACACTATTTTGCATGCAATTCAATGGGTGAGCCATAGTCCAGCGAGCGCAACGATGCAAATTCCTCCTGTCCGAGCAGATACAACAGCTTGGATTGTCATGCCCAAACAAAGAGTTGTCCTGCCTTCATCCACAGCCTGTTTGCACAATGTGAGACCCCCTAACCTTTTCCAAAAGCTGTTGAAATTAATAAAATTAAATAACTAGGTGATCTAAAAGTTTTCTCTTTTTATTGGCACAATTTTTGGGGGTGGACGGCACAACTTATTTGACAGTGTTTAAAGCATAGGGTGGCACTAAGAAGGGAATTAAATGATCATCAGTGCTTACAACCTACAGTTTCTCCTGCCTCCTGTTAGCAAGGAGACAGTGGTGGGCAGGAGCAGCTCTGGAGCCTCTGAGCAAGCTCTGCATCCTGTGTCCTTCACTGGCCAAGGCACAGCTGAGTCAGGAAAAAATGTATTGAGCAGCATGTTTTGAAATGGACTAGAAACATTCCTTCCTTCCTTCCTTCCTTCCTTCCTTCCTTCCTTCCTTCCTTCCTTCCTTCCTTCCCTCCCTCCCTCCCTAGAAGCACCACGTGTACAATTTTAGAGAGACAAAAAGGCAAACACAGCTTCTGATAACATATAAAAAGGAAAGCAAATATATTGAAATTAATAAAAGATGAAGAAATTCAGCCAACTGATGTAATATTTTGATGTTTTGATGACACCCTTTGATGGCTCAGACAAGAGTAGGTGTATTTCATATTTCACAGAAAAAGAGCTAAGCAAGCTCAGAGATTTATGCTTAACCACTAAAGAACAGCATTTAGAAAGCTGCAGCTGGGAAATGACTTTTTTCTATTAAATTGCAGAATGGGCTGAGTGGGAGGATTGCATGAAGGAAACAGAAAGTGGTGGTCAAAGGGGAAAAGAACAGGCCCTTATACATAGAGGGAAATGGCAGAGGGGGAGGAAATGGGTTTGTTTTCTCTCTCTTCTTCTTCTTTTAATTTTTTTTTATTTTGGTTTTTCTTTTCTAGGAAAGCGCTTAGAAATATTAATATCTAAGAAAAACAGTAAAGGAAGAAGAGAGATATCATCGTGTAACTGAAGTATGAGATATCAGATAGCTGCAATTGCAGCTGGTGGAGATTATGTGTAACATATAGCCTGTTGCCAATTCCTTTGATGAAACCAGTGCTCCCTTTATGCTACACTTGCAAATAAATGAGGTGGTGACCAGTTACCATTAATCTTCTGAAAATCACAAATGAAGGCCAACAGTTTTCTATCAACCTCGTCATGAAAATAGAGCTGAGGTAAGATCAAAGTTCTGAGGTTACAGCAGGAATGCCTGATTTTGACCAAATCTTTCTGGAGCAGTGGGAGAATGAAGGATGAACAACAGGACTGGATTTAAGCATGTCTATCAGTGTATACCTGGAACTGTTGGCACACCCAGGGCTCTCACTCCTGAGAGGACACAGCTCCTTTTCCAAAACCTCCTCCTCTCCCCTCCTTTCCATCCTCCTTCTCACCAAATTCAGTGCAAGGGCTGCAATGGACAATCCACAAAGATTCCAGAGCCTGCCCTTCCCTGCAGACATAACGGCTACAACAAAACCCCTGCATGTCCCTCTTGGCTTTGGTAGTAACTTTGCTGCAAACTCTGCATTCCTTCACATCAGTGGCATTCATTCCCAAACCCTTTGGTTGCTTGTAAACTGTGCTCCCACAATACTGGGAGGAAAACACACACAGAGACACAAAAGCCTCTCTGCCCCATCATCACAGCAATCACTGCAAACTATCAAGCACTGTAAAACAGGGATGTGAGGACAACCTCTAAAGTGGAAGAAACAGTCCAAGGGGTCCAACAGAGCCTAAACTGATTGAAAACCTAAAGTGTCCAGCACCAAAATTGCCCTTTTGGCTGACTTAGGGATGGTTTATTTCCTTGTCTTTCCCATTTGTGATTCCCCACTTCTTCAGATCCAGATTGTCTCTCCACATGAGATGGGATATTATATTTAATAGGGAAAAAAATCCCGCATCAGCACAAAGACACAAAAGCTGGAAGTGGCTCCCATTCCCACAGATGTCAAGTCCTGTGAGAGGCTCATGGGTGCTGTCTGACAGAGATGAGGGACAGCAGGCTGGGTTTCTGCTCTTGTTTGGCTGTTGAAGTGTATGGGAAACAGGGATTTGTGCACGCCTGGTAAGCAACTGAGAGGGTTGCTGTGGGGAGTCCCCAAACTCATCTGCCAACTTTTTCCCCCTCCCCATTGCGACAGCTTACCAGACTTTGAAGTCTTTTAGCCAAGGAGTATTAGTGTGCTGTGACAGCTGGCAACACATTCCAATGGGTAAGTGATGGACTGGCTCTGGAGAGAGTAAAATAAATTATGAAGTGGGTGAAATTTCAGCCCTCCAAATAACAGCCCAATGATTTCATTGGAATGGCTCTGTCTGGCAACATATTCAAACACATACAGCTGGGCAGAACACACAAACACTCCTATGTGGAATAGCTGCCTGCATGGGAAGAGAGGGAGCTCTCCTTGGATAAACGAGCCTGAGCCGGGAGACAGCAAGAGGGGATTTTCAAAATATGTTTGTGTGAGAGCCAGTCACGTATGGTTCTGTGTGAACGTAAGTGCTGGAGCCAGAAATGAGTGCTACACACACTGCTCAAATCCAACATCTCTAGGATTCCGTGGGTGATCTCTTTTTGCCCCAGAGAATGCCACTCACTGTCTGCACTGTATCCAAAATACTCAATTTCTACCTCAATGAGCACAATTTTCAGGGGCAGTTTAGTACCTGGAAACATGAACAGGTAATGCAAATAAGAGCCTGTGACTGAGAGTTTTTTGGGAAGCAAAATTCAGTCAGGCACCTTCCGCCCACTTGGAATTAATAGATGGCATCACCCTGCCAGGTCCCCTTCAAACTCTAAAAAGAGTCTGACCTGTGGCTTTCAGCACAGAGGGAATGTTATGGAGTTAGATGCCTTATTTTGTACCAGGACATTACAGGCAATGGCCTTGGGCAGAGGTTGTGGGGCAGAGGAGAGGAGAGCAGCCTTCTGGGGACTGGAGGTTTCCTATTTTTAGCTGTAATTCATTCCACAAATTTGTACATTCTGAATGCATCATCAACAAACAATAAACAGCCTATTCTGTGGATGTTTGTTGTTGTAGAGGATCTTATGTTCTCCTTTTGTCAAATGCAGTCTGTGCAATTTCATTTGCTCAGGGAAGGACTGTGCAGCTTAGCTCTCCAGAATCTTTATGTCTTTTTCAGCCTCTGGATGGGATCCATTGAAGTGTAAAAACATCCCCATGAACAGGTTTTCTTGGAGGTGTATTTACTTCCATCTCTCAGCTATTCCCATTTGAACACAGCTTTGTGGCTCCTGTGTTGGCTGCCTGAAAGAGAAATCTCTGCTGGGAGCATTTACTGCAAACCTCGTTGCTGCTTGTGCTTGTTTTGCCATGGTTTAAGCAGTATTAGCCAAAGCTAATGGATATATGGTCAGTTCCAAAAATTAGTTTCTTTCTATGGCTGAAAATTTCAAGGAGAAGTTAAATTTTAGGGATAAACCACTCCGGCCTAATATGATATCATCCCATTTTCTCTCCTTTCTCTCTTTTTCCAGTGTAATTAATTTCTGATAGGAGGCAATTACTACTTCTTGTCTTAGGAATACCTTTAAACACATTCTTCTGTTTGGGAATCTGTCTCTAATACTTTTGCCTCTGAATACTTAATAAATTAAAAATCAAACTAAAACAGAATTAGATGTCATGTTAGCCCATTAAGCAACTAAAAGTTAATTTACTTTGAAAAAATCCTAGAAGACCTCTAAGAATGTAAAGCTTCTTTTCTGCCATCAAACTTCCAAATTTAAAGTCTGGGAAACTGTTTTGATTACTCTTAATTTATCCTCAATACTGAAGGAGAAAAGGCTTGTGAAGAATTTTACAGTGTTGACTATATGTATATATATATATATATATATATATATATCTCCACCTTTTGTTTTCTTTCAAATTTAAACAAGAGGACTGAATAGCCCACAAGGGAAGCCAGAACAGTTGAAGCTGATGTGCAATGACAGAATGAATTGGGCAGAGTTTGATTCGTTGTTTCATTTCAATATACATTCACTTTCTTTCCAAATTTTTCTGCTAAGCTATCAAAGTAAAAATGATTATTTTTTGATATCTGCCCTTATTTTTTCATTTTTTTTTAATAGGATCATTTATGCCGCCAATTTCCTTTGTGTGTTTCATTTTCTCCTCTGTTTCCTTGCTGTTACCTGTCCAGAGATCATGAACTCACATGAATGCTTTGATAGCAGTCAGAAGCACTGAGAGCAATACTTCTATTTATTTAAATAGAACATGTAATTATTATCTTTGGTATAGTTGCAAGGAGGAAATAAAGAAAAGATTAGGCGCCTCTTGGACACTATCCTAGTCCAGCTGAAATCCTCAGGGGATTGTAGGGTTAAAAATTACCAGTTAATTTTCACTGAGCTCTGGATAAGGAGGTACACCTGTATGCTCTGTTTCAAGTGAGCACATCACTAGAAATATTCTGAGAGGCTGTTGCTGATATCCAGACATGTGAAATAACAATGGGATGGTCACATTTGTTCTCTCCACCAGTTTCCTCCCGTGAGATGCCTCCCAGTTAAGCCCCATTCATCACTGTGTTATTTATAGCCTGGTTTCCAAAGGAAACCCTGCATATGAGACCGTGTTGTCTGTCTGTCTGTCAGTGCCTCCATAAAAACGCACTGTTGCCCAGATTTAACCAAATTGGACAGCAGGACAGAAGCCTGTGGGATGTGAAGTAGTTGCCAGCTTCTCAAAACCTGGGGAGGCTGCAGCAGGAGCTGAGAAGCTGCCTGGTTTCTGGGACTGGACACAGAATATGCCAAAATTCTTCAGGGAAATGGAGAAGGGATGGGCTATCCAGAGCCATCAGGAGCTGGAAGTTTCCCCCTGAGCTTCCAGAAGGAATGTAAGACACCTCTTTCAGGTGTCATTATTCCTTGAATGAAAAAACAGACAAACAAACAAACAAACAACAAAACAAACAAAAAACCCCCTCCATAAATATGGCCCCTGGTCCTACTTTGCTGCTGATGCCTAATTAGGTAAAATGTAGCAATGGAGACAAAGAAGCCCAAATTTCCACCAAGCATCACCTGCTACATTCACAGAGGGTACAGCCTGACCACTGGAAAAAGCAGTGGCTTGACTGGCTGGTCAGAAATGAATTTGACAGGGTAATTAACCCCAGGTAATGACCACTGGTCTGAGTCAGGAGGATGCCTTCCTCTCCAGAAGGAGAATCAGAATCAGGATCAGCCCAGTCTGAGCCATCCCTCAGCCTGAAATCAGGGCTCCCACTCTGACCTAGCAGAAGAAGCAATATCACCATGAAAAACTACTTGCAGCATCTACAGCTTTAATATTGCCAGGCTGGGTAAAATATCTGTTTTGGCCAACAAGAACAGACCTGGGAGCACTGCCTGCTTTTGGGCTATTTGTTTTTATATTTATTTATGATTTCTTTGTTGTGCTGTTTGTTTTTTTTTTTGCTTGGTTTTTTTTTTTTTTGTTTTTTTTTGGTGTTATTTTTAATAGCAATCAAAAACTTCACATATAGAAACATGAGCTAAAATGATATTTAAGCCTTTCAAGCAAGCTGAGTTCTCATTAAGAACCAACTGATGTTCATTCCTTTGAAAGAGCAGCTTGGCATGGTTGGAAAAATGCTCCACTTGCTCACTGCACTCTCCAGCTAATCAAGGAGCCAGCAGAACACTGGGGAGGGGGGATGAGAGATGCTCACTGTGCAATGGTTCACCAGAATCTTTGCTTCTCTTTTAAAACAGCCCATTTTGGGTCACTAAGTGTCATCAAGTACCGAGAGTGTGAGGTCCACTGACCCCTCTGCAAAATGTGGGGCTCTTTTTCCAAATATTTATCTTTTCAGCTGAAAATGTCTGTGCTTGATCTCTGACTGGAGTAATATTCTTGGAAGGAAAGGCAAAGTATTTTCAGCTATTTAGAATAAATTTTTAAAAGATTTTATAAAAAAGCAGTCATACGCAGTTGCATGTATTTTGCAAGGCCAAAAGGAAAAAAAAAAAAGGAATTGAGTTTGACAACTGGCTTGGGCAATGCTTTTATGTAGATCTAGTGCCTTTTCTGGACTCTTTTCTGGACTTGAAATAAAACAGGCATCTGCCAGGGAAAGCATGCAACCTGTGCATTCATAGAATAGCATGGTTTGGGTTGGAAAGGACCTTAAAGACCATCTTGTTCCAAACCCCTGCCATTGGCAGGGACACCTCCACTAGAGCAGGTTTCTCAGAGCCCTGTACAACCTTCACTTGAGGTGTATCTTTAAAAAGTGCACATGAGTAAAGAGCACAGACACCAAAAAAAGGATCTGTCACCACGGCTGCTCTTGTCTCATGGCCTCTCTTAGTCTTTGGACAACCTGGATTGGTGGGGCAGTGCAGGAAATAAGTTTACCAAACTTGAGTGGTACAAACTGGGAAAATCCAGATTGAAAAATAAACGTGAAGAAGGTTGTAAATATCCCTGAAATTACTGAACCAAACAGGAATATGAATCAACCCTCTGCATTAAGGAAATTAAACTATGCTCATAAAAGGGAAGCTGGAAAATTTGGGATTACATTCTCAGGCTTGAGTCCATATTCCCCTTTTAAACTGAGTGAAGAGATGCCACTCAGTTTAGCAGCAGATCTCGACTTAGGAACACGCTGTACACAACCTGACTGCCCCACCCCAGATGGCCAGCAGCTATCACTCCCTGGTCTCTGTGTTTCATATCACTTCAACAAAGGCACAGAAGCACATTATTTTTGAAGGTAAGGGTGGAGTGAGGAAGAGAACAAAAGAAGGAAACCTGAACAGGGATAGTGCATTAAAAAAAGAAAAAAAACACCCTAAAATAGAGAGATGCTGTAATATGCTGGAAAGCAGTGATTGTCCTTAAAGTCTTTTCCTCTTCCCTCTGTATCTGGAATTTACACTGTGAAATTGCTACTGAAATGACGGCAAAGAATTACCAAAATCTCCACATAAAATCTATGTTCAGGGTCCTGGACCTTGTGCTCACTAAAAGTACAGAGACGTGAAAAATTTCTGTTCTTTTAATTTACGTGCTTGTGCCAAGAAACTTTTGTGAAATACTCAAAGGGGGACCTTTTCTACATTTTTTTCTCTCCATATTAAAAAAAAAAAAATCCCTGTTAATTGCATTTATGTCATCATTCCTTTAACTGCAAGAGGGATGAGCCTGCCTGGTGGCAGTGCTGTGCCCTCACCCTCTGGCCCTGCACAGCTGACAAATATGGTGTGAGGAGCTGGGCAAAGCAAACCTTCACCTTTTCATTTAAAGGACTGCTATAACATGATCTTTTCTTTTCTTTTCTTTTCTTTTCTTTTCTTTTCTTTTCTTTTCTTTTCTTTTCTTTTCTTTTCTTTTCTTTTCTTTTCTTTTCTTTTCTTTTCTTTTCTTTTCTTTTCTTTTCTTTTCTTTTTTTCCTGGTGCTTTCTCGGTGTCATACTGATGAAATGGAAAAACCCAAGAGCAGATTTTGTCTTGTGGTGGAGGTGGGGTAAAATTCCTGACTGCTATCTCAGGAAAGGTTGTTATTCTCATTAAATCATCCTCTCTGCAATATCATGCCGTGTTTGTGGACTGCTGAAACTGTTTCTTTGGCAAATGCTCAAGTTAATATAAGCAATCATATTGTTCTAAGGTCATCCAGGAAACCAACAGCCTCCCTTTCCTCCTGACCATCTCACCAGCTTCCTGTCATTCCTGTGCTCTTCCTAATGGCACTGGCTGATTTCAGCCTTGGGAAGGGAGCTGCTCAGAAGCCCCTGCTGCAGAGAATCCCAAAGAAATAAAAACTTTTCCTGAAGCTTTCCCCTAACCCCTTGAATGCAGTAGGCTTCCTGACCACAGCCAAACTCCTCCTTCACTCAGCTCCAGGAACTTCTTGCTTGACCCTGATGGGATAGCAGCATTCTCAAGATTTTTTTTCCCTAGGAATATTTTTGCTACACCCAAGAATTGCACCTCTGTGTCCCTCTGAGTCCAGGGAAGAGGAGGGGTAAGCAGGTTAGAGGGAAACTTGCCGGTCAACAGGAGGGAAAGTGATCCAAGGGTTTTGTGATCTTCCACCACCTGCCTTTCCCATCTATAGTGAGCCTTTGTACAGAAGAGACAAGAGGAGGATGCTTTAAACTGAAAGAGGGTGGGGTTAGATCAGATATTAGGAAGAGATTTTTCCCTGTGAGGGTGCTGAGGCCCTGGCACAGGGTGCCCAGAGATGCTGTGGCTGCCCAATCCCTGGAAGTGTTCAAGGCCAGTTTGGATGGGTCTCTGAGCAGCCTGGGAGAGGAAAAGGTGTCCCTGCCCCTGGCAGAGGAGTTGAAACAAGATGATCCTTTTTGGTCCTTTCCTGCCCAAACCATCCAGTGATTCCATGATTGGATGGGGACTGATCAGTGTCAGTTCAACGGGACATTATGGCTCACCTTCCCAAGACAAAGCAAAACCTGCTAAGAACACCCAAAATTCCAGAGAAGGTGCAGAGCCTATCTGCCCTTCCAAAGGCTGCTGTGAAACAGAAGGGGGTGAAAAGGTGGTGACAGGGGCAGCAGGCATCCAGATCTGTCAGGGAAGTGACTGTGGGGGCTGTGGGCAGCACAGACCCGTGGCTGGCCTTTGAGTGGGACCTGGCAAACATCTGGAAAGGCACGGATGTTCATGCTGTGCCAGGGGCATGTCCTCAGGGACAGGATGACAAGGAGCCAAGCCCTGAGGCTGGCAGCCTGCTGCCCTTGTGGCTGTCCAAGCCACAGGTAATGGTGTTGATGAAACAAACACCCTGCTGGAGCAGCTGTAGGCATGTCGAGTGCCTGTGCTGATGGGAGCAGCTCCAGAGAGTAAACAGGGCAGAGGAGAGCCACTGGCATGTGAAGGGCTTGCTAGGAATGGGCCCACGGACATGAAACCACAGCCAGACAAAGGGAGGGGGGAATTCCCACAGAGCACTGGAAGGTCTTACAAAATGTTCATTAAATTAGGTTTCCAGCGATTGCCAGCACTTGAATTATAAGGACCAAATGCAATTGAAAAACTACCTTTTGCTTTCATGTGAAATGGTAACTGCACATCAAACGTTTTAATCTCCTCCAGTGATAAATATGTGGAAATCTGTAGGTCTATTTATATAAAAGCTTCCAAAAGATATGTTATCTCTGCAATTTTCCCCCACCCCTTCCCCAAGGGATTTTTCTTTCATGTCTTCTTGCATGGTCTACATTTATTTACCAGTGAATATCACTTCAAATGAATTTAGTAGCAGGGATGTTTATAGAAATAGCACACTTTCAATGACTTGTGGAGAATACTTACAAAGTGAATGTTGTAAAACACAAGTGTGTTTACATTAGAAAACCAATAACAGACTGGTTAACAGGCAGTCAAGGTGTGGAAGAAAATAAGAGACTTGTTCATCCACTCCAAACCAGCCTACAGTCTTGAATATCAAAATTCTTTTTTGGTGGTTCTGCCTCTTTTGTGAACAAACCTCTTTCCAAGTAAGCTTTAGACCTTTAGAATTTTTCACTGGGACTATTCAGATAATTACTTGTACAATGATTTTAACAATAATTTGAAAATACATTATGCTGGATGATAGGAAATGAAGTAAACCTGTTCCAATAAGCAATTTGTAATAAATTATTCAATCACCTCTAATCAAGAGTGCATAGCATGAAGGCAAGTAGAGAAAAACATCCCTAAGCAGCACTTATCTGTTATATTTTTGAAAGGAACCATGTGTGGCCAATGAATGGATTGAACTTTTCCAGAAACCCAGGTACATTCTCATTTTGCTTTGGAGAACAAGAATTTAGATATCAATTTATTTGACAAGGAGCATTCACTTCCAGGTCATCCAGCTGCTTGACCAAAAGAAAAAAAAAAAAGAAACAATGTGCTGATCTGGGGCCAGATTCACTCTATCTACAACAGAATGAGAGAATTAGAGAATTGTTTGGGTTGGAAGGCACCTTAAAGATCCTTTAGTGCCAACCCCAGCTGTGGGCAGGGATGCCTTCCACTAGACCAGCTTGTTCAGGGCCCCATCCAAGTCCTGAGTCAAGTGCTAATCAGTACCAAGAATCAGTTTCAAATATGAAATATGCCTATTTCTGCATGGAGAGAACCACTTTACTTCCAGCTGTAAGAAATATGACAGCCGAATTGAGGCAAAATGAAATGCTCACTGTAAAGGAAAAGTTGCCATAAATACAAGTAAACATCCACAGGTTCTGGGTAAATTAGAAGTAAAATCCTCCTGTTGGGAAGAAAAGCCATGGTCTGCAATGAACTGAAGAATTATACTAAAGCCATCAAAATGGGAATATTTCCAGTAGGGCACAGATGATCAGCATGGGTGGGCTCAGCAGAGGAACCCTGCTATCTTTAGCCAGGCAGAGCATGTAGATGGACACAGCTGATTTATTTTCAAGGCAAGTAACACCCTCCTTCCTTTCTGCTCTCCATTATATTGGCAAAGCTAGCTTTTGTTCCTTGCTTTGACTTCAATTCCCTCCGGCCAAAAGAAAATCAAAGTTCAACTGAGGAATAGAAAGCAAGCAGAAGGAAGAGGTACAGATCAGTAAACATGGTCTCAGGCTACCCAAATACCAAGGTACAGGTCAGAATTAACAGAAGGGCATGGAAAGTCCATGTTTTCATGGGGAAAATGAGCACCACGTCTCTCTCTCATTTATCAAACCTGAGCCACTACTACAGCATTAAAAGCAGCTCTGAGTGTCCCATGTGCATTAGGACTGTTTTACAGAAGTGCCCAGTTAGCCACCAGTCACAGGAATGTCAGGACAAGTCCAAGTGGGGAAAATCCAGTCAGTCAAAACAAATACACTGAGACAGTGATTTTTAAAGCACACTAAACTCATGACTAAAAGCCACCATGCAGAAATACAGCAGCATTTCTTCCTTATTTTCTAATAACAGACCAGTAAATGAGAAGCTTCTGATCTGTTTTATCCAGCAGACAAACCATTCTGTAAAGGCTTAACAACATTTTCCAGTCTTCCCAGTACTTTGCCAATTTCAGCAAGGCCATGAAATAAAAGAACCATCCAGCCATCATCCTGCTAGAAGCAGAGAGTTGCTTTTAGTTATGGAAAAAAAAAGTTCCAGCACCTAGCCAAATGCCAGGTAAAAATTCCACTTTTAGAGCTTTGCAGAAATGGTAGGGACAGCTGAATAATGCCTAGAGGGAGTCTCTGGATTGGTTGTTTCACTGGTGTACAAACTTCCTCCCAGCTGTCATTCCAGTACATTGCCCCAAACCAAAACAGGCTAAATTGAACTTTAAAAGAGCCCTCTGGATCCATGACATTCCCTTTTCCAAACCTAAACCAGAGTCATGTAGTATTCCAGCCCAGTTTCTAAAATGATAAATTACATTCTTCAGAACTTTGCTATATAATTATGGACACCTTTAAGGAAACTAGATACCCTTGTTAGTTTGGATTAAACTACTTGCAGAATGTTTACACAGAGTACAGTTATCTTCTCCTATTGTTAAAAACAAATGAAATAGACATCGATAATGCAAAAATCAGAAAAACCTGCTCATTTTCAAGGAATTTTTATGTGTGGATCTTCAAGACTTCTGAAGATCCAAGAGAAATGCAAACATTTAAAAGAGTAGAACTAAGAAATGAAAACAGCATTGCCAAAAGTATCCCTATTTTGTTGGCACAGTCCATGCAAATGAGAACACTGCATCCTTGTTTCTTGCAGGCAAAAACCCCCTTCATGCTAGATGAAAGGAATTTCTAAATTATAGCTATAAGTTTTTAACAAGAGTTCACAAGGTTTCCTTCCTTAAGCACTGTTTAGATAAGGTGCTTTAAAACAGAAATTCACCCTTTCTCAGGTTCAAACAAGATCGTGGCTTCCTGTCATTCCAAACTCCTCTGTCAAACCAGCACTGCTTGTTCCCAGCAGTGAGGATTCACCAACAACCATCGCAGGAACACCTCACACGTTCCAGCTGTAGCATTTCCTTGGGTGGGGAGGCAGGTAGAGCTGAAGGAAATAAGGGGGAAGAATACCCAGGCAATGCCATTTGGACAGTAAGTCGTGGTCTCCCTAACATTTGTTGCTGCGCCCATACGTTTGGCCAATTATCTGCTGGAAATTAATTGCCCCATGGTGTGACTATTTTACCCAAATTACCCCAACAGAGAACCAGGAAAGAAAGCTGTGGCAGAGTCTCTGAGGTCTCACATCCTGCCAGGATGAGGAGAGCTGTAGGTTGTACATCCACCTCTCCATCACTCCTTGTTTCCAAGTTGTTATTTCGCCTCACCCATCCCAGGAGAGAATGATGGAGCATCAAGGTTTGCAGCCTTGGGGAGTGAGAGGTGGGGGCACGAGGTTTACTGGAAAGCTGCTCACATTTCATTTCAGTAATCCTGTCTGCTTCCAAGCAGATTTCAGAAAAATATCAGTGTTCTAGTGAATAGCTTTAATGGGATTACCTTTAAGGCTTCTCTAGTAAGTGGTGTTATTAAGTTGTCTGGCTCATATGGAGAATTATGCATAACCACTGGCACTCCCCCTTTTCCCTGGTTTTGTTACAAATTGGAATTAGTGTCTACTTGGTGTTGGGTTTCATGTTTTAAAGAGGATTGGGTTAGGGGAAAATCTTTTGGGTACAGCCCTTTTTAAAATTTTGCCTATATTAAAAAATTGCCTTTCTTTCAGGCTGTGAAACGAGTCCTAAAAGGGATTAGAAGTGCTGTTCGGTACAAATCTGCCAGGAAGTCCAAATCAAGATTTCACAGATCAACCAATGATACAAATGGTTGCAACGGCCTAAGATTTTGCAGGAAAGAAACGGTCTCATAATTCCAAAGCCAGTCTGAAAGCCCAGTGGGAATTAAAAGGAGTGGGCAGAGCCTGAAATGATGTAATTCTTTCAAGGTGAGTAATCTAAAAATATATATATATATATATATATTTCAATCACTCTTTTAAAAAAAGTGAATACACTTAGACAGCATTGACTAGAATGTTTTGAACTTGATAGAAAGTCTCTCTAAAAGTGGTTGAAAAAAGATTATTAAATTCAAGCATTTCTCAATTCAATCCCTTGAACAAATTAGATTTAAAAAGTGGTTAAAATGTGATTTAAATCCTGAGACCAAAATACACTAAAATAACATGAATGAAGAATTGTTAAAACACAAGAAAGATTCACCCCCATGAAGGCAACCCAAAGAAATGACGTAAAGCCCCAGAGCTACTGTATCCAGATAATCTATTGAAGGAAATCCCCCATGGAATGATGCTGAAAGGGCCTGTGCTCCTGTGGGACGTTCTGCAGCAGTAAAAGTGATAGCCAGGAAGGTCACAGCTGTGCTGGTAATGTTGACACCTTAAACATCTGTCTCATTTACCTGTGGCAGGAGAGAAACGGGCCCTCACTCCAGTACAGTGACTGCCAGCAAGTCTTGGTGCAAGGAAATTTTTTTTACCTCTTTTATATCTTGATCCACCTCCACCCTCTGTTGGCAGCAGAACCTCTGTTGACTCTAAAAGGTGTCTCTACTCTGAACAGTTTCCTGTAGCTAAAGAAGTCAGAGCTTAGGATTACTTCAAAAGCTTTTTTAAAATTCAGTTTCCATCACTATATATATATATATCTTTTTATTGCCTTAGAAAAAACAGGGAATGCTGATTTTTCTATGGAGTTTCCATCTTGATATGTGGGACATCAAGATGAAGTTGGAACTTCAAGTGGGAGAATGCTAATGCAGCACAAGGAACCTGCGTGGGCTTTGTTTTGCACATGGGAAATAGCAGAGATGAGCTTCAGAGTGGCAATAAAAGCAATTGAGCAATTGCCAAGATTTGTAGTCATGATCTCAGGATTTCACTCACTTGAGCAAATACCCTTGGAACTCCCGTTATGGTTTGTGAATCAGCAGCTGCCTTGCTTTCTTAGACATATCATCACTACAAATAAAAATGTTGAATCCCCAGGGAGATCAGAAGGTTCTGGTCTCTATTTTCAGGGACTTTTTTTATTTTCTGGGGTGTGCACAGGATTCTGGCTCTATTTCTTGGAATCAGAAGAAAGCGCCTTGGGATTTGCTCGACCGACCAGCCTCCTGTTTTCTCAATATACACCTGACCTTTCCTAACTACCTGGTAGGAGGAGGAGGAGGAGGAGGAGGAGGAGGAGGAGGAGGAGGAGGAGGAGGAGGAGGAGGAGGAGGAGGAGGAGGAGGAGGAGGAGGAGGAGGAGGAGGAGGAGGAGGAGGAGGAGGAGGAGGAGGAGGAGGAGGAGGAGGAGGAGGAGGAGGAGGAGGAGGAGGAGGAGGAGGAGGAGGAGGAGGAGGAGGAGGAGGAGGAGGAGGAGTTCAAAACAGAAGAAACCACACTCTGGCAGCCCTGTAGCACTGCTCAGCTTTTTCAGCTGTGAGGAATTTCTTTGCTGTAAGTGGAATTCCTCATGCAGAAAGGCGTTTTTCAGGATGTGCGGTGCCATAAAATCTCACCCTTCCTATATCTACTGCCATTTGAAACATCCTGTGCATTATAAGCTCCAAGATGCCAGTAATAAAAGAAAGCATGTTCTGAAGCCCCATGATTCTGAGGCTTCAGGACACATTTGGGCTGCTTCTCCTCTTTACAGAGCATAAGGTGAAATCATTCTTTTTTCCAGTTGCACTGGAAAATCTGTTCATGCCCAGGTTTTCTGTTTTTCTTGTGGCTCCCAACAGACATTACCAAACCAACATCACTGCTGAATTTCCAGGCAAAGATATGAGGCCCTGAAGCAAAATGGGGGTGCTGAAGAGGAGTGCTTTTGTTAGGATGACTCCTTTCAAAACAGCATTATTGCTATATTTGACTGATCAAAGAACTATTATCCGTGATTCGTTTTTCACTGACTTCCATATATGTGTATTTAAACAACCAAATAGTAGAAAAGCATGAAAAATAGAAACATAATGAGCAAAATTAAAAAAAACCCAGAAACAATAACATGGAAACATAATGAGTAAAAGAAAAACACCTAAGGAAGCCAGGTCCTAAGGAACTACACTCTGCTTTAAAAAATGATTTATACATTGTGTCTGCACTAAAGCACATCTTCAACAATTTTCGGCTTGTGATTCAAACAAATTTTCATCAGTTGACCTGTGTTTCTAAATGGATCGTAAAAGCACTGAGTCATTTCTGAAAGCACTTCAACTTTTTCACTCAGTGATCTAAGTATATTTACAGACACAAAGTTTTATATATCTCTGATATTTAAAAAGTACCTTTGTTCCACATACTGCCTACAGAACATTCCAGTTGTTCATTTTTTTGGGGCATGATATTTATGATATTGTGGCAAGAAAAAGATTGCACTTACTTTCAGAGGTAAAAGGAGAATTTTTATATTTGGCAATACTTTCTCCCAGGGGGAAGAAGCTGGTTATGATCAAGACAAGCTGGAGACAAACACTGGCTGTGACAAATGATGGTTAGCAGGACCATTCCAATATCTGATCAAGTTTAGGATGCTCTGATGACCTTTCCCATTTTTTTTTCTTTGAGAAGGGTGGAAAGTCACAAGTATGAGTAATAGAAGTCTAAGTCCAGTCCTTTTTTAGGCATGCTAAGAACTTCCCTCTCTGTCCCTCACAACCCGTTTACATTCCTAATCTTCATGTGGTGCCTATTAGCTGAGCATAAATAAGGAATGTTAAGCCTCTGTGTATCCCAAGCTATCTGCAGCCTTGAAGGATTCAAGAAAAATTAAACAAGAGAGTAGGTAGACTTCCAGAAATAACAGAGCTTTAACAAACACACTGAAGAATTTATAGAACATGTAAAGAACAAAGGAAATGCAGGATTTCCTCCCCAAACATCAGTGTTTCATGAATACTATTCCCAATCCATGCCACTACTCCAAGGAAAGGCACCACAGCTAATACACCTAATAAACTCCTCTGGATGAACCTGATTTTGTCAAAAACACATTCCAGTGATATATGTGATATGTGATATGCTTTTCACTGCATATCACTGTGATATACAAAATTCTTTTGTAAAGAGAGCCATGCTTTTGAAAAAGGAATCTTACAGTAAACCTTTGGGCTGCAGAGAGGTGATGGTTACTTGTACACCTGCAAGACCTGCACTTGGGAAGCAATTGCATATCACATTTTTTTGGGCCACATGGTGTTAATCAAACATGCAGAGTGTCTGCTGCTACAATGGCAAATACTGGGGTAGTGTAAACTACAGGGGGAAAAAAAAGTACAAAACCCATGTCTCATTCAGGAATCTTGGGCCAAAGAGCATTTATGTAATTAATGGAGGCCAAAATATTCTGAGGGACATTCCAGCATCAAATCAGTAGGTTGGTGTCTGCCATGGTGTGTGTGTGTGTGTGTGATTGCTCAGTTGATTTTAAAATGGGAGAAAGTTTAGAGTACTTTAGAGTACACCTAAAGTACACTTTAGAGAAAGTTTAGGTGTACAGCTGCAAGAACAAAAGGATGGTTAGGAGTCAGGGGCCTGACCTGATTGGCATCTCCACTATCAAAAATTTAGCAGTCTTCAAAATTATTTTGAGGGTTTTTTTCCCAATGAAAAGGAAAGAAAGCAAAGAAAAAGCCACGGTCTCTACAAATGTTCAGTTTCTTGATTTGACAAAATTAAAAAAAACCAAGGCAATAGAAAGTCTTGGACCCTCAGACTCAGTTTGTCAAGCAAAGACTCTTGAATGGGGAGGCTGGAGCTAATGGGTTTCTCCCAGTCCTCTGTGCTGATCCATCTGCTATCCCACATATAATTATGGCTCTTCAAAGCTTAAGGCTCACACCAGGGATTTCTTAAAATCCCCAATCTCAAGAAAAAAAGCCAAAAAAAAAGGAAAAAAGGTAGAAGAGTGAAGCCAAAAGCTGACCTGCACTGAAAAGTTCGGGCTTCTTTTTAAGGTATCTAAAAATGAGAATGGAAAAAATTACAACAAATAACTATTTGACATTTTTGTGCAAGTCAAAGATCATATACACACACATACTCATGAATCCCTCTTGCCTGTGCTAATGGAAATCTTTAGAGAACTTTAATTTAGCTGCTGTTAACAATCCTGCTACAACTGAGTCAAATGCAAAGTGCCTTGTAAATAATAGAGCTGTTTATAACCTGGAGGGCAAATCCAGATCCTGTTTAATTTCCTTACCATTGGTCATAAACCAGTCGTTTTGAGAAGAGAAGCATGATGTGCAAACATAGCAAATCTCTCACTTTTATCACCCTGTCAGAGCAAACCCATCCTCTTTTCCAGCTTCGCTACCATGTTTGGAAGTGAGAGAAAATTTCATTTCTGTCGATGCAGAGGAGCTCCAGACAATCCAGAGCTCCCTGGCTTAACAAGAAGAAGTCTCAGATTTTACAGCAGGTTTGGTTTAGGATTTTTTTGTCATTGAGGCCCCTGAGTGGTTCCTCATCACAGAACTTTTGCTAATTGGAAAGGCATCACAGCAGCACCGTGGCCGGTGGCTCCGGAGCTCTGCTGGCACTCGAGAGCAGGACAACCCAAGGGAGAGAAGTCAACGCTTTCTTGACAAGGAGCTCGCTAAAAATAAGTGTCTTGCACACATTCACAGAGATCCAAGCCTAGCTGTGAATGATTCATGCCTGTGGAAAAGGGCCAGGTTTGCTGGATGGATGCATGAGGTCGCTGCAGTGAGCTCACGAGCTGCGGTCCTCGTGCCGGACGGTGAAAATGTGCTCTGGAGATATGGGTGGAAATGCTTTGGTACCATTTTAACTCTGAGACACAATGGGATGTTCAGGGTGTTTGACAGTAAAATCTCAACTTTTGTGGAGTTTCTGTAGACAGGCTTAACACAAGTCAAGAAAACAAGACTGAAGTGGAAAATAGAACAGAAGGTGACCCTTCTTTACTGAGAATGTATCCTGTAAGCAAACGTCAGACAAATCATAGACATCTTATTAAAAAACTAGTGAGAAATTTTTGGCCAGATTAGGGCTATGGACGCTCTCTGAATCTAAAATAAATCCATTCACGTCATCTGGCTCTCTGATTGTTAAGGGTTCTTAAAATACTTCACCCATTTGCCAATTTATCGGTCATCATTTTGAGAGCCAAATATGTAACTTTTATTTTAGCTCAAGGAACTGATTTTTTTTTCTCACTGGAGATATTGCTGCACTATCTGATCTGTGATAAGATCTGCAACCAGTGCTTTCTAGCAGTGTGAAGGAAAGCAAAGCATTAAAATAATGGTGAAGGTTTGGTTAAAAATGAAGTTAATTTGAAATCCCTTTCATTCCCAAGGTAAACTTTCAGAAGTACTTCTGCAGGGAGTATAATTTTCATACCTATTTGTTATAATCCTCCTTTTCAGGAATACTTATGCCCAAATGGACTGGATTAAGAACAGATTTTCAGTTTTTCAAAATATTTTAACAGTTTGCCATACAGAGAAGCAAGCTGGAAAGAAAATTACCTGTTGGAGATAAAATAAAATATTCAGGTCTTGTTTTCCACGCTGCCTGTGATTAAACAATACCTAGGTACCCCATATGATGCCCCTGCAAGGTTGCCTGTGAGGGTTATTTAATCACTGATGATACTGAAAAATAGGAAAGGTAGCAAGAAAGAACAATGACCTGTGAAAAGAAGATGGAATTATCTGCAGCAGTATGAACTTCAAAGTTTACCTGAGCAAAAAAAGGCTGTCAGTAATTTGTTATTAATAGGGCTTTTGCATGTAGTTCGTGCTTTTACAGTGACAGAAGGTATCTGTCTCTTTCTTGGAAACATGTTTTATTTCTAGAACTTCCAAACTGCCTGGACAACAGCACCTGTCAGGGTGGAAATCCATGGAGTCACAGAATGGTTTGGGTTGGAAGGGACCTTAAAGGGAGACAACAAAGTGCCGTTGTTGCAGTTTCTCATTCCTAAATTCCATATACAACATTGTTCTCCAGGAGGAGGAACTATCAGTACAACAGACTAAAATGCCCATTGTTGACTAGCACATAGTGTTGATCTGAGTGCAGGTATTGGCACCTGTGGAGAAATTAAAAAAAAAAAAAAAACAAACAAACCAGACCATAACAAATTATAGATGATAATTACATTTAGTACATCCAAAACGTGATACACTTCTTTCTGTGTAATGATCTGCAGATGTCTGCTTGTGATGCAGGTTAAGTATAAATTAGGAACATCGTAACTGTTTACTCCTTGTGTCCAAGTTGTTTGCAATTTGTAAATAATGTACAGTACAACAGTGCTGGGTAAAATCCTGACCCCTTCAAGCATGGCTGCTGAACCTCAATAGAGGTTCATCACCCAGATCCTGTTAATTCATGAAAACAGCCTGAAACATGTTTGAATAAAACCCTGGGCTCTGCAGAGGCATTTATATCACCTCAGTCGATGTGAGGAGAATGACAGGATTAGTAATAGCAAACCCAAACAACATGCATCAGTAGTTGACAGCTCCTCTGCTAGCTCAGGTCACACATTGAGCAGCAGGGGCTCAGGCAGTGTTTCAAAGGAATGGTGCTGGAAAGCCACGGCTCCCTTCTGTCGAGACCCATTAGTGGCAGAGACTGCCAGACACCGAGACGGAGCCCACGCCACTGAGCCTGTCCCTGGCCATGCTCGCACCCTGTGTCCTCTGTGTCCTCCTGCCAGGCAGGAGCAGATGCAGCTTGCTCTGTGCTGTAGGGAACTCTGGGTTGGGTTGGAAGGAACCTTAAAAATCCTTTAGCTCCACGGGCAGAGATACCTTCTGCTTGTCCAGGCTGCTCCGATCCCCACGGACACATCCACTGCCACCTCAGCAAAGAATTTCTTCTTAATATCTAATCTAAGCCTCCTCTCTTTCACTTTAAAGCCATTCCCTCTCACCCTGTCACCAGGATGCTGCCTGCCTTTTTGGAACATGCAGATTTGTTTGTGGCTATTAAGCAGCTACTCCAAGGCACTGTGGTACCAGCATTCCTTCAGGATGTCTTAAGGCAGAGTGATTAGAAGGAAAAAATCACATCACAGTTTGCAGAAGGACTGATGTCTTGAACTGAGAACTGCTGGAGAAACTTAGAAATAGGGCTATAATAATGTTTTATACTATACTTATTTTTATGGTCCCTGCATAACATATTGGAAGCAGCTGTGACATTTTTGAACACGGGGAAAATGTGATGGACCTATTTATTAAAGGGGGTTAAGAGCCCCAGGTGGTCTGGAGATTTAAAGACCAGGAAATACCAGAGACAAATGAGAAAACAGGGTGATCCAAGCCATACCAGTTGAAATAGATTTTGATGATAAAGCACAGCTATATATCTTATAATCTGAGATGGATATGTCATGGCAGGGACAGCATTACTGAACGGTTTTAAGGATGATAATTACATATTCATCTTTCCAGAGATTATATTCCCTCACCACACAGATTCACTCAGTCCTACATGCTGCTGGAAGACCTGCAATTTTTCAAAATTACAGAAATACCCAGGATTTTTATACCCCATGTTGATAAAGTCATAATAATTCATAGACTTCACGTGAGTGTTTTCTCACCTGAAATTGGACCCTGCAGGGTCTCAGCACATTCAGATCAACACAAAAACATGGAGCCAGGCTCTGCCTTCACAAAATGCATGGATATTGATGCTTAATATAAAAAAATCAGACTTTCCTCTTTCTATCAATCCTATTCAATGGGAAACACACATAGAAGTGAGAGGCTTTAAAAATGTGTTTTAGTCCATCCTGAGCATCTGCAGCTCATCTTGTTCTGGAAGCCTGTGGTCTTTGCCACATTACTGGACTTTATCCAGCCTGATAACACAATTCCATCATTTAAACTTATTACCCAGAGAACCGCCTAGCAAGACAACCGTGAATGCCTGCAGAGAACTTACAGATAATTTCCACATATTTGGGTTGAAACAAAGCTGAGTAAAAACTTCTGCAAACCCTGTAGATATTAACTGGTTTCAGAGCTCGTTTGGCAGTGCAGTGCTGAATTTTATGCTGTTTAGTCTCCACTAAACTCAGTCAAGGGCCGTGGATCAGTACCAACAGAAGGACAAATGTTTGGCCAAACTGAAGACATTGGGAGCCCTGACACTCTCTTCAGTGGGGCTATGATTCCACTGCAAATATCTCCCCTGCCTACACAGGCATAATAATGCCTCACTCCCAGGCTGCAGCCTGCCTCGAGGGAAGACCTCCTTGTTTGTTTGCAAACACACTCAGAGCAGCATCACCTACACAAGTTTTCATTAAGTGTGTCAGCAGCAGGCCATTATCACTCCCATGTGCATTAGGTCTCAGTGGAAGGTGACTTTACTGTTACTGGGAATGTCCAGCTGGTTACTCATGTATCCTGCTCTCTGGAGACAGCAGTTCCTGGTTTGCAGCTGACAAATAAAGCCTTTTTACAGTGCAGTGAGTCTGCTCAAAATGCAGGATATCCATTTGACCAGGAAAACACAGGTTTCATGTCCTCGTCAGGATTAGAAGCAGAGTACCTGAAATTTCAAGTTGCTGACTTTGCAAAATCCTGGGGGGAAAATCCCCATCTTGCAAACAAGGACAACAACACAATAGTGGTGATGCACTATAAGAACTATGTGCTTTTGTTAGTCAGACTTAGATATCTTCTCTTTGACCATAAAAGCACAGGTTCCTCCCATTTTTAGCCATTCAGTACTATGGAAATAATAACAATGATCCTTACCTCTGGCAAGAAAAAAAAACAAGGAAATTTTCCTAATTGCTCTATAGGCTTCTGCAGTATATGCCTGCATCATACTTGCTGCAGAAAAATGAAAGATCAGAGCTACAAGAAACATAATTTACAAATCCAAAGTTCTGCCACCAAAGCCTAGGGTAGGCAAGGCCAGTTGTGCTGACTGGGTTGAGTGTTAAGCTGAATTTAAATGTTTCCCAGGAGATTGGAATGACATGTGGAAGGCTCAGTAATGTTATTTATTATTTAACAATATGTTTTCATTCTGGACACCGTTCCTTTGGGATGTGTACTCCTGGCTGGTTGCAGAGATTGCAGCTGGATGCTGCCACTTGGAAGTATCTGTGTACTTGGAGCCAGCAAAAACGTAATCATCCAAAGAGTCTCTTGAATGATATTAGGAATGTAAGCCATTACTTAGGTTTCCAGGCCAACACAGCCAAAAATACCATGTAACAGTTGCAGAGGAAAGTGATGAACATTCCCATTTGCTTAACTTCATTTGCCTTCAAGGGCTAGGAACATAAAACAGATTTCAACAAAAATTAAGCAAAGGCCACAGGATGGTTTCTTCAAAATATGAAGCAGTATTTTCTATGAATTTTTCTGTGTTTCAGGACAGTGATGAGGAGTCAGGGCCCTTTACCCTCTCATAACTATTTGCCTCAGCTGTTAACCAATTCATCTGCAGTTTCCAAATAAACTGCAGCTAAATATGGATCAGAAGTTTTTGTCTGCTTTGAAATACCCATCTTGGGTGCTTGGTCTCTTACTGAATCCATCAGTTAGAATCCTAATTTTTTTTTTTTATGCCTTCTGGTTTACATCTGAAAGTAAACAACCACTTTATATATCTGTAGAAAATTAAAAGTTTATTGTGGAAAAATCTTATGCTCCCTTACATCTGTGAATATCGACATCCTCAAAACTAGAGGCAAACTGAAGGAAAACAATAGCTTCTCTCCTTTGAGCTCCAGGGTCTTGGATCATGGCAGGATTTTGCCTGAGATCTGTTTGACTGTAAATACTTGCACACCTCAACAGCTCACGAGGCAGAAAATACATTTAAGGCAAACTTGCACTCTGGGGCTAGACAACCTAAAAAATACTCAGACTTTTATTTTGTGACTGTCATTGGTAACTGTTGAAGATTCCTGCAACAATAGGGTATTGTCCTCTCCTTATAATCTGATAATTTATGGTACAATTGCAATAGTCAGTAATGTGGTGTCTTTCTCTGCAGTTTAACACCTGAGAAAACAGCTTCGAGAGCTGCTTTGGATCTAAATCCAATATAAACAACACAGGCTGCCATTTAATGCTTAGAAACATTTACACCACAAACATTAACAATGAAGTCCTTTCACTCGCCTTTGGACATCGTTTAAAAAAAAAATAAAACCAGGACCATTTTGGTGTTCCTGAAAATGACAGAAATAATGTGCAATTTAAGACACCCATTCAAGATCAGTCTTTGTATTCAATGATTTTTTTGAGGGGTCAGTTTTCATGATTATCATCTTCTTTTGGAACAGCAGTTTGGAATATTGGCTTTTGATCATCTTTCTATAATATTTTTCTTTAATTACCTCTCCCAGTTTCATTGTCACAATGAAAGCAGGTGAAAAATGCAAAACCATTTGCATTGTAATCCTAATTTTTCTACGTCTTTCTGCTTCTCTCTCACAAATTGATTGCCAATTCTCACAATATCTTTCAAATATTTTCAATTTTTAACTGTTGAACCAGAGTTCCTCCATGAACAGATCATTTCCTCTGCTCAAGCCTTTAAAATATAACTTGTACCAATGGGTAAAAGGGGCCTGAGATATAATTTTCTTTGCTGACTGATTAAATACCACTCCCAAATAATTTTCTTGATGCAATAAATTATTGTGAACCCAGTCTTTGTTTCCCAGTATTATTCTCTAATATTTGCTTTGAATTTCAGCCATTTCTCTCAAACTGAGGTGCTGAGGAAAGGGATTCCCACAGGAGAAAGGGTTTCAGGCACAGCCAGATATGTCTAATCTAAAAGCCAATTGCATTAATAATTGTTCAATTCTGATTTGGACAGATTTTAAGCTGTTTAGCAGTAGAACTCATTCAACCTCTGAAATGCCAACCCTTCTAGAAGTTCACCACCTGTCAGGCTAGCTCTGAACAGAGGCTGGTGTGGAAGCAGCACGGGTTAAGGCAGCTTAACCAACAGAAGAGCAAATAATAACCAGCAGATTTTATTTCTATAAACACAGATTAATGCCAACTGGTGACTTCATGTCTATGGAAAAGTTTAAATATTCTTGTCTAAGTTAAGCCTTGGAGATTTTATTTGAAGTGATGTTTTCTAAAACATTCAGTAGGGCAACCGGAGCTGTGCCATGAGGGATAAAAAGTCCTGAGGAGAAGCAAGAGGAGAGTGCTGACCATCTTGAGCAAGGACAAGGCTGGTCTCTCTGAGTCTGGAGGGTGCCGTGGTCTTCCAGTCACCCACTGGAGAGCCTGGTCCTCCTCCTGCCCAGGTGGAGTGCCAGGTGTTTGGGGAGCTCCAGCTGAAATGCCCGAAATCTCCCACTTTGCATTGGTATCCTGGCTCCAGGTGCCAGTTCAGAGCCTCAGATTTGTTTCAATGGTTTTATCTGTCAGACCAGCCCGGGCAGAGATACTCTCAGCTCTCTATGAATCTCCCACTGCAGATTCCATGGAAATCAGAGGTCTGTCAGGGATCCCTGCCTGCCTACTTCACATCGGCTTGGAGAGCTCAGCATCACAGGATCACAGGACCAGTGGAGATCATCTAGTCCAAACTACCTGCTCAAGCAGTCCTCCTGTCACTCAGGACTGTGTCCAGCTGCTTTTGGGATGTGTCCAGAGAAGGAGACTCCACACTCTCTCTGGACAACCTGTTCCAGTGCTCGGTCACCTGCACAGCAAAGAAATTCTTCCTCATATTTGGGTGGAACTTGCCATGCATCAGTTTCTGCCCCTTGCCTCTCATCCTGTTGCTCAGCAGCACCAAGGAGAGCCTGACTCCATCCTCTTGGCCTCCTCCCTTTAGACACTTGTATACTTTGAAGATCCACAGCTCCAGGACAGTCAGCAAAGCTCCTTTCCCCAAAAGCACTGATGCTTTTCACACAGAATTCCAAAATGTTTGAGTTTTGGTTTGTATTGGAGCAGCACCAAAATGACCAGACTTGAAATCCTCCACAAAAGAGGATTGTGTTTCTTGGTCCCATCCAAGATCAACAGCTGGGAGTCAGCCGTGGCTGCCTGGGATGCTCGCTGGTGGATTGACCCAGGCCAAGACCTGTTTCTGAGGAACAGCCCAAAGAAAGATGGGGCAGATCAGAAAGGAAAAGTTGCCAGGAATGGAGGAGCCTTTTTAGCCTTTTTTTGTTTTTTTCCTCTTTAATAAATTACAGTTCTCAGTAAGAAAAACACATACTTAAGCAAAAAAGCTCCATATCAGCTCCTGATTCTGCTCTGCCAATGCAGCCAGAGTTCAAAATTCAAGAACTACAGTTCCTTCCCACACACCCGCCCCCAGAACATCCTCCCACAAATCTGAATGCATTCAAACTAGGAATGCAATTCAGGCAAAATAAAATCTTTTGGTATCTGTTCCACTCTCAGTAAGTGAGGTTAATCCTCCTTTCCCCCAGGCTATTTTATCCTCTAAGCTTCTTATCACCTTCTGCACCATCCACAATATGAAGACTCAGTTTTTGTATGTTTCTAAAGTTTGCTGCTGCCAGTGCTGTCAGGAGATTGCATTATGACAGAGATGCATCTTATTTTTTTTTCCAAATCCTAAAGTAGGAAGTACTGAAATAATATAGAAAAAGATGTTGTGCATCAAAGCTACTGTCCCCATTTTGAAAGAGTTTTACAGAATAATGAAGGAAGTACATTTAAAGACATCTATACTCAAACATTCTTGAGAGTTCCTTTTACCAGAAGAGAAAATTCAGTTCTCAGGAAACATGACTGTTATTGCATGCAGAAGTACATGTGAAATTCTCTTCTTTTAGTATTTTTTTCTCATTATAATATCTTCTCTTCAGCATCTAAGAAAGAAAACCCTTTAAATTAGACAGAGCTGTTGTTCATAATGGTTGTCAAGGAAGGAAGGAAGTTTTTTCGGCTTTCAACATTTCTTTTTTAAAGGAAACCACAAAAGGGAGCCCTCAAATACCCGGAGCCATGCAAGAACTGCAAGACAGCACATGCTCATCCATGATAGCCACGGATTCTTTACAAGGAAATGTCCCAGCAGAGCAAGACTCAATTATACAAGAGCTTCTCCTGGCACTGAAGGAGTCAGCCATTCCTGCTTTTTAGAAATCTCAGGCTCACAGCCAGCTCAATGAGATCTGTAGGATGCAAGAGGAAGAAGGGTAGAGCAATGGGAAAAAAGGTAGAGCTCCACTCCAGCTTTAGGAGTAGCAGCAGCACCAGAATCTTTCACTTCCCTTTTCCAAATGACAAAGACAAAGCATTCTTACTTTTGCAGTCTGTTTTGTCACTGAAAACTGAATCTGAAAAAATCCCCAGTCTTGATTTTAGAGTCAGAATGAAGATGCAAACGCAAGGAGCAGTTCAAACTGAAGCTACTCGTGTGCCCACAGTGAATCCAGGTAAAGACTGACAATTTGGAGGCAGACCTGCATATGGGACCAAACCAAAGCCCTGGATGGAAACTCCTCCATGGCTGTTATGGATTAAATTGTGGATGAGCACCTCTATCCTGATTTCTGGGCCCATAAGGATGCCATTGCTTTCATGAATAGGGTATTAGACCATCTGTAATTTGCCTTCTCTGTGCCTTTACCCCAAAAACACCTCTGCTTCCCCTTAGATAACCCACCAAGTAATTGCCTCAGGCACTTTATGCTCAGCTTCCACCTCTGTACTGGCAAGCAAGACTCAGCACACAGAGCAGCTGTCTCATGTATTTAGGACTTGTTTGTGCTGTCTAAATTAATCTAACTCTAATTAAAAGTACTTCGGGTTGAAAACAAGAGTTACCACAGAAATTAAAGCTGAGAGATGCAGTTATAATATTCTGACAAAGTGGAAATACATTATCCCTATGACTGTTACAAGAATTGGAGGATGTGGTGGACTATAGTGTAAAATACTCATCCAGTGGAACATACATTTCTGCAAAAGAAAGTCATGGCAGTTTCTCCAAACGATGGAGCCCTGTAGAAAACTTTCCAGTTTTACTTCTGCACTGTAAGAATTGCCTGACTGAAGACTGGATAAACATTGGAGGCGGGTTTCATGATAAGGGCAGTTTTCAGAAGAAATTATCTTCTCTGCTCAGCAAAGCAGCAGACAGGTCAGGTTCCTCCTGAAGCCAGAACAAACAATGAATCCATCTCCCAGAGTCTGGGAAAATGAATTATCCCCTCTCCAAGGTGGAACTGCTTCTGTTGCACTGACAGCAAATAATTTTGTACAAATAAAAGGCAATTTTAAAGAGAAAAAAAATTGGACATAAGTTTAGATATTAGCAGTGTAGCCACTATTTCCCTCTCCCCTGGCATGGAACCTGTCCTAACTGTGGCCTTTCCCCTCAAGGGGTGGAGAATGACTCCTGGTGCCTGGGAAGAGCTGCCTGCTGTCCCTAGGGAAAGCTGCTGAGCTGCCAGCTTTCCTTGCCCTGTCCCTCCTTGGGGGGCCCTGGCTGGACCCTTCTCCCAGGGCAGCTGCTGAGTGTGTCCCTGGCTTTACGTGACATTTCCTCGGCTGCAGAAGGCTCTCAGCTCAGCTGGGCTGAGGCATTGAACCCAACACATCTGGAGAAACATTTGCTATTTGCCATGGTGATGCAGTTCTGCTGCTGACACTCCAAAAACACACTTAATTCCTATTCCTTCTGTCTGCACCAGTGACAGTGGCCCTGGACATCCACACAGACCTCACCACACAGCCCTAGGAGTGACAGGCTCCTCCACCCAAGGCAAGGATCTTGGCCAGACTTTCTACATCACAGAAGCCCTTTTTATTTTCTACTTGTACACGCTATAATATATATATATATATATATATATATACACACATACATATATTTAATAGACGTTTGAAGTCCTGCCCTCATTTATTTTTTAAAGGAACACCTAGATGAGTGTATTTGAAGGGCATTTTAGAGCTAGACAGGTAGAAACAAACTAAAAATGAAAAATATAAGGTCCTGTAAATAAATGTGGAATATATAAATAAATACAGAATGCATTTGTACTTCACTGATCTCAAAAAGGGAAAAAACATCTCCCATGTCTGAATGACCCCATGTATTAAATGGCACTGTGTCTAATTTGGCTTTCATATATGAAAACTTTTGGCATTTCCCAGAGTGAACCATAAGTTCTGAAGTCTTAAAGCTGCCAAGATCACAAAGTGAGAGTACTTATTGGGCATAATTTGGTATGAGTTAGTGGGATATTTGCTATGAACATGTTTTCTGAGCTGCAGGTTGTATGTTGCAGTGTTTGCCTTTCAAATGTTGACTTTGAGCTTCTGAAAAAGAAGTTCACATTGCTGGGATATTACAGTCAGCCCCTTATTAATCAGTTGGCAACGTTCCCTCTTCCAAGAAAGAAGGATCCACTTCAGTCCAGGAGCACAGCCTTCAGATCAATACAACCAGGATGTGAGAAATGAGTGCTAAAGCCTTCCTCCTACTGCACAGGCTGCAAGGATATGCTGAAACACCTATCAGAAGGGGAATGATACAAAAGCATAATGAAAGGTTTCCTCCTTTCTACTCAGGAATAACAATCCATAAATAATTTATGCCATTACAACAAATGCAAAACCGTCAGAGGGCTTAATAGTTGTCTTTAGTAGAGATCATTACCGTGTGCTTTTTCAGTCTAGGAAAATGAGAAGTGAAGAGCTAAACCTGGGTAATTAAAAATGCTGAGAGGCTGAAAATTTGTGCATAAATTGTTCTCTTTCTCTCCATCATGTGGCTGGGGTTTGCTTATTTGTTTTGACTAACAGGTAATATAAACCACAGAAATGTCAGACTTGCCCACCCAGTTTTTCCATTCAGAAAATTCCTTCTGCATTTCTGCCATGTCCCATGGAAGGCACATCCCCAAAACACCACCAAGGAGGGAAAGCCAGAGTGTGAAACCTGCCAGACTCCAGGCACTGCAAAGGGAAAATGTTGAACATAATATGTTTCCTGCCAGTCCCAAAGAAGTAACATTCTTAGTGCTGAGGAATGATTAAGAAATATTGAATTCTAACAGTGACACTGAAAAGAAGTTAATTTATTATCCATGTGCAATTTTATTTTAGATGAAAATGCAGGGGTTTTTAAAATGAAAATGAAACCTAAGAGTGTTTTGTCCAGTCCCAAAAACACAGCACATTTGTTCCTTTGATAATTTCTGGATTACTCTGTAAATTTTGAATTCTGCTTGAGAGACTAATTGGCAAAATTCAAAGCTCAGCTGCAGACCAGGCCAAATTCGCTTCTGCTCTGAACCCTCAGATGTCCATTTTGACTGTATTGAGACTACAGAGGGTAATGCAGCTATTTGTTGGGATGTTTTGGAACAAAAAAAAAAAAAAAAAAGCCAGAAATCATTTGTCTTCCAGGAACGTCGTCAATTTGCCAGACTCATTACTAAATGTTAAGTTCATCCCTGATCTATCAGTACATGGATAAGAGGTGCCACGTTAAAACGTTAATGGGGATATCTAAGCATGATAGAAATTAAAATCTCTGGAAAAAATGTCAGTAATTTTTAAACAATGCAGTGAGAACAGTCAAATTTTTATCATTATGCTAACCAAAAATTTTCACAAGGTCCTGCAGCTGGTTTTAATTTAGCAGAGAAGATCCACTGTGCAGTGCTCATATCTTAATATTACACCAGGTTTGTTGCAGTTCAGTTTGGAACTGAGCCACGGGATAAAGTTGTTTTTTTTTTTTCCCACCTTCTTAAACTGTGTCACAGGGCAGCTGCAATTACATCACATTAACACCTTTAAGAGCACAGGTCAAAAGTGTTCCTTCCATCTTGGGAACCAGCTACATGTGGAGCCTGATCTAAAATCTCCTGCTGGGAATTCAGTGGAGACTGGGTCATGCTCAGACCCATCTGAGCAGATGTGGGTGGAATCACCAGCACACTGAGAAATTAAGCAATGAATGATCCCGTTTGCTCTGTGCTGCTCTGTTTTCCACTTGACTAAAGTGCATCTCTAGCCAAAGGGGCACTCAATGAAATTCAGTGGTTTTACATGGCTGGTGGGCAGAAGGACATGTTTCTCCTGACTGAAAAATCGCTTCAGACCTGTATCTTCCCAAACTTCTGTCTCTCAGCTTCAAACTTTTTCTATTGTGACCATATTCTGGTTATAATAAGTACAATATAAGTAAGTTATCTGAAATTATCACTCCCTGCTGTTACCCTGGATCTGTAAGGGGTCTGCTACTCCTTAAATGTAGAGAAGCAGAACGACTGGTTAATTTATTACATGCAAATGATCTGAAATGTGTATGCTATTTCTGCATCAGAAAGTAATTTCAGGCTGCTCAGATGAGGGAAAATGTTTGTTATTCACGAGCCCTTGCTGCAGAGCATAGGAAAATATTTTTTCAGTGCATAGTCAGTTCCCAAGCTGTTTGCTCCAGATATTCTCCCTTTGTGCCACGTGGACACTGGGGCTGTGCAGTATTTTTGTGCTTTCTGGCTGAACACTGAATAATAGCTCAACAAATGGTGAATGGTACTGCTGCCAGTTATTTCCCTTCCAAAACTCTAATGGTGTAAGCATTCCTCTCTAGAGGCATGTGGTGGAGCTGAGCTGCTCTTTGGGCTGAGGCAGGGATCAGGAATACCTGTTTTTGCAGGAATTGACTATCTCTAAGCTGCTGGGTGCACTTGCACTGTAAGGAAGAAATTATAGCTGAGGAAAGGGTGTCAGGTAGTGCTAACTCATCCAGTTATTTTTACCCCATCTAGTACCCTTCCTGTGTCCTAAACTGTTTTTAAGCCAACTCTTGATAGCAAGAGTTTTTTGTTTCTTCAACGATTCAGAGTTTAGATCAGCAGTGTTTCTGTTTTCTGTCTGATCAGCGCACATGGAAAGAGCTGCTCTGTCTTTTCTCCTTAGCTCTCCTCCAGGAGCAGGGGCACAGTCTGTGCCTGCTGACACTGACTTACAAAGATAATCTTTACTGCAGTACCCGGGACAATGCACAAAATCACAGAACTACCACAGAATGGCTTGGATTGAAAAGAACCTTAAAGATCACCTAGCTCCAAGCCCCCTGCCTTCCATTTCTCCTCCCTGGAAGAGGAGCCAGTGAGAAAGGAAATGCTTGAGAGGCAGAGCTCTGTGCATGGGGCTGGCTGAGGGGTTTTAGCTGGAGCTCTGTTACTACTGTCACAAATCCTCCTTTCCTTGGGTCTCAGTGGGCATCATGGAAAACCGCTGAGAGGGCAGAGGCCCTGAGAGGAACAGAAAACACAGCAGCTTTCACAGCCACCTCCTAGCCTGCCATGTGAGGAGATAGGGATGAGCAATGGCATTCCTTAGGGATGGACGGGGGACTTGGGTCTGGCTGCTGCAAGGAGCAAAGCGGAGCTCAAGGGCTCAGTGCAGACACGCTGTGAGGAGGCAGGGAAAGCTTGCCAAGAGGAGGCAGAGAAAGCTTGCTCAGAGCACTGGTGGGAGCTGGAGGAGAGCTCCAGATTAAACGCTTGCCAAAGCAGCAATTAATGCACCACCATTAATTTCCCCCAAGGCTGGAGGTGTCACTGGTGGCGGTGTTTGGGTTTGAGCTGCACTTTGCTGTGAAGGGCAGCATCCGTAACATCCCCCAGAGAGTGCCTTGCCTCTCTGTGAGGCTGCACAGGCACCCTGACTGCCCACGGATGGTGCAAATCCCCTGCCACTCACCATGCCAGCTTCTCCATCTGAAAAAAATGTGCATAAAGCCTTGGACCTCTTCCTCAGGCGTATTTCAATCCACTGCCAAGAAGTTACCTGTCAGTCCTATGCGCTATTATTTTTTAATTACTCTCAGGATAACCTGGGGCTCTGCCTCCTTCTGACTTTTTTTAATGATTCCTCTTTCCTTGAATTCTGTCTGCCTTAAGTGCTTTGGCCTATTTCTATTCCTTCCTGAATCTGCCGTAAAACCCAGCACAGCTCCAAGGCACTCAGGTAGACCCAGCTCTACAAGGCAGCTGCCAAGTGGTATATCCTAAAAATTAACATAAATAAAATCCCCCAGCACAACAAAACAAAAACCCCACTTCAGACCTCCTTTAGGAATCTGGTTGAACCTTGAAAAATGGGTTCAGTGTCTTGTCTGACTTTCTGCTCCAGGCAAAAAACTACAGGACCTTCTGTGATGATCAGGGTTAGTGCTGGAGTAAAACTAATTTTCATAAGACAAATTGTGGTTAGTTTCTGCCCTGTATGTGCATGTAGGAGGTTATTTACAATTCTCAAGGCACACTGTTGGCTGTATTGTGTTTTGAGATTGCTTAGTCCAGGCACTCTTGCTGCTGTTACCCCTGTCCTCTATAGCTTCTGATAAAAGCAAAGACTATATAAATTCACATGAGCTCAGTGATTAAATAGTCTGCTTTGGTTTTCCAGTGTGCATTTTTGCCCCTTTAATGCAAAAATAATATACTGAGGTTTCCAAATCCAGTTTTTTAATGATACCTGTTATCAGATGAAAACATTTAATATGAGCCCATATCCTTTCATAAATAAGAGAGTTTCTCACTTTCTAAAGTTTCTCACCTTGTGACCTCAGAAAACACTTCAGTTTCTCTGACAGGAACTCTAAGTCATAACAGCATATTTCCACAGCACAACACAGCTCTTACTACTGAACTCTCTCAATATTTCCTGGCCAGGAGGGATTAAGAATCAGTGAAACAAAACTATTTTCACAGGTTTGGTTGTCTGGCACTCTCACTATTTGCTTAAGCTGGCAATTTATGAGAAAGCAGTCTCCCTCTCTCTCTCTCTCTTGCACCACCTCAAACAGTGTTACTCCCACCATCCCACACTATGAAAAATTTGTTCATTTTTAGGGCAAGAGAACTGCACCCATTTAAGCCCTGAACATAAGCTGATATGGACATCATAATGTAACTACATTAAAACTAAGCCCTTTTTCCTGAGGCACCCTCTTTAAGCTCCTCAGGCTGTTGGAAACTCATCAATGATCATGAGGAATAATGTCACTCTTCCCAAGTTTTCTCACCCTGGAGAGTCCAGAAACCTTGCTCTACATCACGAAGACATCACCACTTGTGGAAGCAAGTGCTAACCTCTTGTGAGCTCTTACCACAGCAGAGCTGTGGGTGAGAAGCATGGACAGAGAGGGATGAAAGCTCTCAAGGAGTTCCCATCTCATTGCGAGCTCTGAAGGGGCTGGTTGGTTTTATATTTGTTTTGTTTCTGCAGGAATAGACTGCAAATATCCATGGAGACAGCACCCGAATGCCAGGAAACCCTAACAAAATGACCGTTGTGTCTTGCTCTGAAAAAGGCAGATCTTTATTAAAATGTCAGCCAAATGACTTATGTGTCACTGACTCTGAGGGCAGAATGGCAGTGCTGAAATGTTGAAAAAGCAATAATAATGAAAAATGGTCACTCATCACTATTGAATGATAGCTGGCATCCTTACCAAAATGGTCATTTCTGCTGCAGTCCAAGCAGTGTGGAGGTGGTTGGCATCTCTGTGGCTCAAGACTCCTATTTATTTCCAGTATTTAGATCCATAGGTCAAACCAGTTATTTGGAAATTGATACAAGCTGCTTTATAGTTCTGACATTTCTGTTTCCCCGATGGATTTCATTAAAGGTTATTGACCTCTCTAGGGCTGCGTAAACCCATGGAGAATGTGCTCTGGGAGACTTCAGCACTAAAAGCTGTAACATTTCTTCACTTTAATAACGCATATCAGATAATTCCAATTACTGGTTGCTTTTGGAGATCTTTACAGAGGGAGAAAGGGGTTTACTTTTACAGCTCAATTCCCAGCATGCTTTACAATATAGGCAATGTCTATTATCTGTTATGTGTCCTTCCTTCTCTCCCTGTGCTCTGGATGCTATTTGATCAGTCACAGATCTGCAGCCTGACACCATAAATTTCAGTGACTCTGGCTTTGCCCAAATGTCACAGAAGGGCTGGGAGTGCTCCCTGGCCCATGAAGAATCAGTGTTTAAACCATAGCTGTGTGATGATGTGTTTAGTAAACAAGACTAAACAAGAACACACCAGACAACTCAGTCCCCTGACTTCACGAGCTGCAAGCACTGCTTCATGCATAATTTCTTGTGGATGAAATGCATGTATATGGTCTGGAGTACAGATGGGGAGAGCATGTGTAGATGTAGTTTTCTCTGTGGAAAAAAGAGAGGAGAAGCAGCAGGTAGGGAGCCCTGCTGCCACAACATCCGGTGGGAAGCATGTGCCTCAGGAGAGAGATTGTATCAGTTATAAAAGACTTTAAACTTCCCAGGTTTGAGCTGAAGTGGCTGGATTCCCAACAGTGTATTGGCTGTTAATTCCACACAGCTTCTCTGAATGGTTCTCATGTTTCATTATAGATGCATTCATAAGGATGCAAGTTCCACCTGTAAATTATTTGGAAATCAATACTCCTATTGAGAAAGTTAATACTCCTATTTTTAACTGAAACAAAGGGAAAACAATCTTAAAGTGGTTTTGAGAAGTTCCTAAGCACTGCTCCATTAATCCTGCCCTGGACAAAGCAATTGGGAAGATCAGTGAATTAAGTGTGGCTTTTCACAGGCAATGAACTTTATACTTGAGCATTTTACTCTCATGACTCAGTGATGTGACTTTGGTAAGAAATCTCAATAAACAAGAGTGCAACAAATATTGTTTCATACTTGGGAGGAGCAGATCAGTGGTTACTGAAAGATAAACATATCCAGATGTGTTTATCAGTTGTTCACTCGAGTATTCAAGCATAAATTACCAAGTTGCTTTAAGTTACAGTTCTGACTTGTGCCAGGAATCCCCCTGGCAAACTAAGGAACTTCAACAGTTTTGGAATGGCCCTGGGAGATTGTGTGGGCTCATGTTGATTGTCCAAATGGATGCACAAATTTGTTTCAATTTTGCTTTTGTATTCTTGTCAGTCAGCATCTAAACCCAAGGGAAAGCCCTGCTGAATAGGGTTCATTCCTGCCTCCTGGAATATTGAAGTGGATGCTGAAAAAAGCCACCTCCATAGCAGTGATTAACTGCAGGGAAGGATTTACAGCTGTCATTTTAAATGCACCTCTTTAGTCTGGAATGAGGTTTGCAAGTGTCTTTGAAAGATGGACTGCAAGCAAAAAATTTCATCTTGGCCTTTCCTGCTCAGTCTTCTCCCAGTTTCTTTCTCAGATATCTGACTCTTCCCATGCATGGTAGCCCAGGAGTGGAGAGCTCTACCTGTTCCTGCTACAGGATATGTTGCATCCCTGAGCCTGACTTACAGACCATGTAAGAATTTAGAAGCTTCTCTTTTCGTGTGAGTTGAACCCCCTTGTGCCAAAGTTTCTTGGTAAAACCACTGGTGACATAAATGCTGTGTGAATCCAGGCCGGCAGCGTGGCTGCTCAAAGCTGCTGTGTTTCATTTGGGTCACCAAGCTCCCAGTACCTTTCATGGGTGTCAAGGCGCTATTCCTGTAGCATGTGTTGTTTTCTTTTGGAAAAAAAACCAAAAAAACCCAACTCACTATGAGATTCCTCAGAAATCAATGGAAGCTTCTTGAGTAGGATGGACAACACCTGCTCAGTGGATCTTGATTTAATCTCTACTCAGGAGGCAGAGCTGCTGCTCCTCCTTGTCTCTGTTTGCCCTGAATTAAGCACATCTGATTCACTCCTAAGCTTCTTCGCCACCTTTAGAATATGGATGAGTAAAATCAAAGCATAATTTTTTTTAAACCCCACTTTAGAGTCACATAAATAAGCAAAAGCTTAACCATAGGGAATCATGCTGTGAAAAAAGTGAATTTCAACCTCCTCATAATTTTATGTGATTTAAAATCCAAGAACAACATGCTCCAAAACTTTCTTACAAAAGAGGAGTGCTTATTTATGTAAGTATTCAATTGTATCTCATATCTATTACATTAGTCTGAATGGAGAATTACACCTACAGAACTTACATTCAAAGGGAATTTATGGTGTCTTGACGAAAACTTGCCTGAAGGGTCAGTGGCATTGATTTTGTTCCCAGATCTGAAAAAAAACCCAAAACAAACAAACAAACAAAAAACAACAACAACAACAAAACCCCCCAATTTTAACCCAAACTAACATAAATTTATTTCATTTCTAAAAGCTGTGATTGGGTAAGGAGGTGCACGATAATGCCATTAGAGGAGGGAAGTGAAGTTGCCTGGGTTCAGCAATTGCTCACTTCAGTGGTATGTTTTGATTCCTTTTGAATTCATCCTTGAAATCAAATATTCAAAATCTGCAAATGTTTCTTTTGGGGGTGGGAAGGAACTACAGCTGGATATTTATATAAATATTCAACCTTAAGAATAACTTTTAAAATAAAATATTCCCTTATAAGTAAAAGTTTTGAATTAGGGAAAACTTCAAACCTGTAGACGCACGCTTTCCATTTTAGCAACTTGATCTGTGCATTTTAGTTCGATTTGGAACAGCTTTTCGATCCCCCAAATAATGCAAATTTAATTTTCAGACAGTTCCCTGGCCTTTAAGTTTGCTAAATGTTGCACTGTGCTCTCTTAACTGCTACGTGCAACACGATGCCAGCAAAAACAATAGCTGTATTTATGAAATATATTATTGTAGCTTCCAGCCCACAATTCAGAGACTTCATGGCTGGAATCTAAATTATGTGCCAGCATGCACTCAGTTGTTATTAATCCACATTTGGAAACTTGAGCCAGCCCTTAGTATGATATACTCTTCTTTGTGAACTGGTGAACTACCTCTGCAGACAGAAATAACCCTAATAATTTACCAATTCACCGATTTCCTTCAGCAAGTGAGCACTGATGAATTGTTTAGTCTTAGAGCTTATCAAGGTCACTTCAGTTGAGTTTTTACCAGGATGTGTGTATACTGACCTCCCAGTTTCTCTCCAGTTTATTTTCTTTTTTTGCCCTGTGTAATAATTATTCTTTCAGTGATGTGTTGTCTTCCAAAACCTCCTGACGCTTTCTAGAAACAGATTCTCAGCCTGTCTTGCAGGTGACAATGTTTCATTCACTCACATGCAGGTCGCACTGGTTTTCTTTCTTCCAAGACTGTGACTACAATACCATCCTGTTCAGAAAGCCACAGCTCCTCCAGGGAATGACAGCTTTCTGGCATGAGCCAGCACCATTCAGAAAGTGATACTGGCTCACTTAAACTGGTGTTGAATGAGCTCCATTGGGCTAAAAGTTCTTATGGGAATGTGAGGATGATTATGAAGCCCAAGCAATCCTCCACCATTATCTCCAAGCAATCCTTATCAACTCAAGTCCTTACAGAAACATCATAGACAAATTTAGGCTGGAAGGGACCTTGTGAGTGAATTTGGGCAACCCTCCCTCTCTCATCTCCATGTAAACACAAAATCCAAGCCCTTGGAAGGTTTCTGAGCTGCTCCAGGACCTCATACCCTTCCTCTCTGGGAGCCATCAAAATCAAGCGGTTCCTCCTAGCCCCGTAATCTTACACAGCCTAGCGAACCCGAGCATGGTGATTGCTCAAGTCTGCAAACCCGTTTCAGTAGCAGCACCAACCTGCTTTGATGCCACCAGAAGACCATCATTATACTCTGCACCACCAGGAGAACTGTCTAAGAAAAAGCCGCTAAGTCCTGCCGCCTCCCAGATCTACTGCGCTGTGGCTCACATCAAGAAAACCAAATTCCCTGAGCGTTGCTAATGACTGCTTTCTTTTTCCATCTCCTTATCATTATGGTAGAAGTCTCTGTAAGAAAGCCTCAAGCTTGGTGAATGGCAAACTTAATTTGATGTGCCTGGCTCAATATTTCTATTTTTGATGGCCTAATTAGAGTGGGCAGAAGACAAACCACTTTTATATTCAGATGGCTTTGCAGACTGCGGTGTTTTTCTTTTATTTATCAAAATCATATGTGTCTATTTTAAGCTCTTCATCCTAAAATATTATGTCCTGGAATCTGACAGAAACTTCCTGAAGAAAATGTAAAAATGGTAATTCGAGAATTTAGATCATTTATAATCAACGATTCAAAGCAAGATGCTGGAGACAGCTGAAACAATAGGGAAAGTATTGAGGAGAAGGGGCAGAGAATAGTATTCCTGCTCAGATTTCAATGGAACCACACACTTCTAGATGTGTGTCCATAAAAAAGGTGATGTGCAGAAAATTTAGCACCTCCATCTCCCTAAACCGCCATATACATGCAACTTCTGCCAATTAACAATATTGTTTTCTGGCTAATCTGTGCATAAAGACAGCAACAGACAGTTATTCCAACCTTCCCTGATCTGGGGCAGAGAGGTGCCATTTCAATATGTTAATGAAATCTTCATCCCATGATACAGAAACCAACTGCAAACCACAAATAGATTCTGTCTCAAAATTTCCTGAGGGCTTTTTCAGCCTATTGTAATTAGGGAATTTACTATGCTGCCTAATCCTTCAGTTTGTTGATATTTGCCATTTTTTGTCCAGGTAAGGCAAAAATGCACAGGGAATGTATTTTGCCTATTTCTCTCAACTGGGCCATTACTTTAAAAGTGTGGTGGGGTGTATTATGAAAAAAAAGTAATTTGTCTCTGAAATTAATTAGCATCGGGCTGTCATGTGTAATTTTAAAATGGTTTGTTCCCAAAAGTGAGAAGTTAAAGAGCCTACATGTGGGGCTTTTTAAAGGAGCCATATCTCCCACAGATGAACAGAAAGCCAATAGGCTGTGAGGTTTCTTTTCTTTACATTCAATAACTACATTTAAAACAAAAACATCGGCAAAAAAAACACACCTTCAACATTTTTTTACAGAAACATCTGAGACCATTTGTAGCTCAGACCAAACCACTGCAGGCTTTTATCAGGGCCACACCAGTAATGGCACTGGCGAGTGGCAGGGAGGGAAGGGCATGCAGCCAGCTCCCCAGGGTGGGCACACAGCCAGCCCTGGCATCCCCTGCCCAGGAGCTCCCACGCTTTCCCCAGGCTGGCAGCAGGCAAACCTCAAGTGCCCTGCATGTTTGGCACCTGTGCCAGAGGTGCAGAGCCAGGGTGAGCAGCACAGAGATGTTCTGGTGGCACCTGCAGAGGAGGAGCTGCAGCTGGCTCCGTGGGGAGCGGAGCCAAAGGGGGAGCAGCTCACAGCCTTTCACCCCTAAAGGGCAGTCCCACCTCTACTTCCCCTGAAAAGTGCAGGGATGCCTCAAACAGCAGCAACAGCAAAGGCTGGATGTTTCCTTTTTATCTCATGCACATGTGGTACCTCCAGCTGCTGCCTGAGGAACAAAGGATGAGGGAGGGTGAGTGATCTGGGGCTGTGCTTTTGCCTTCCTCTGTTAAATTAATTCATATTTAGATACAACTGACACATCTCCAGATCTGATTTTAAGTTATTTGCCTATGGAGCGAGCTAATTTAATAGATAGTTAACATGAGAGAACAGGGTTTCATTATTTTTTTATTTTGTGAAGTCCTTGGTCTCTGATAAGCATTTTTGTATTTGACTGATGATTTAATGAAAATAAAAATAAGAGGATTGGTCACATTTAATGAGCCAAAAATTATTTTACACCAGCAAAAGCACAAATTTGAGACATTGGTAATAAAAAATACTATCCACGCCTGCTTTTTAATGTTTAGTTTGCCTTTAAAATATTTTGGGTGAAATTCTGTATCATCACACCCAGAATGAGCTTGGAAAAGGATCAGGAATTTTTAAATGGCTGTAATAAAATGTGATAGTATTCTTGGATGGGGAATATTAGACAGATGGAAGGAATCCTACTAATGCCCAACAATGCATCAAGCAATGTAATTACATGCTGTAGCCAGGATCCAGTTACTAATGCTTTGCAAGGCACAAAGGTATATGGAATCAACTATTTTTACAGCTGTCATAAAACTCCATTCCTGCAAATATTCCTCCACCTCTCCTATGTGTATTGCCACAAGCAAAAAATCTGAATGCTAGCAAAGAAAAACCAGGAATTACAGCAGGACAAAGTCTGTTTCAAACCCACAGCAGAACAGGTAGCATTGTGCCAGCATGGGAAGGTATTTACAGAAATCCCATGATCTAGCCCAGTAGACTCTGTTTGACAACTTAGAAACAAGTTCTTTGAAGTTTATGGTTCATACAAGCCCATCTTAAAAGCTATGGGCAGTTTTTTCCTAGTAAATCAGCATAATGGCAGCAGAAATCCCACATTTGTCACCATGAACACATGTCACTCACTGCTACCAGGCTGGTGCATCCCTGAGCTTGGAGGAAAGGCTGAGCTCTCAAATTCTTTCTCAGTTTCTTTTCTTACTGTGTACCACATAGAAAGAATCCCATAGATATATGCACGTTATCTCTGTAAATCTCTGTATCTGTGCTCTTTGGGTAGAAATAATTGGCATTTTCCACAGAGGCTGTATGGTGCCAAGGGTTGTACTCCACTGGGCAAGGGATGGAGCCTGCAGTTGGCCACAGGGGTCCTGCTGACACATGGCAAGTCCCAAACCATTCAGAGAGACAGCATTTGTCAGGAATAATACTCGATGCACACAGCCAGGAAAATTTGAACCAGATTCAGGGCTCATGTGCTGGAAAAAATAACTGTGATTGTGGAAAAACAACTCTTGCAGCCTCCATGGCTGACTCCAGATTACAGATATGGATTTGCTGTGCACAAACCCCCAGTGCTGGGATTGCTCATTTATGGAAATGAAGTGTGGAGCTGGCATTTTAACCAGTTGTACCTCCTTAAGTGAATGAAAGCTCACTACAGCTGCAACTGCTTAGCAAAGTGCACGGAATTATAATCGCTCATGATTTTCCATCTTTTTATCTATCTCATATATAAAAATGACTTATAAAGAATATTTTGTCCTGCAGTTCTCTTTAACTTATAATTTAATTTTATTAATTGACTTAACAAAAGATCTGCTTTAGATATGGGGAAGCCAGGGAAGAGATTATTAGAAGCTAGCGGGTCTGCAGTCTTTGTTGCACATTATTTTCTGGAAGATTTCACATTCTTATTTCAATAGCTTTTCCATTAAGTTCAATCTTGCTACAGTTAAGTTATAAGTTGATACTTGCCAGAGTCACAGTTACTGCATATCTGAGATGTATAATGATTCATTAATTTAACAAATCATCAAATACCATATGTATTATTAGCTTTTAACAATTGTAGCCTTCCAATGATGCTCTCATAATTCCATTTAAAGGGATATAAACAATATTGTCTAATGCCTGTTATTAAAGAGACCATGGAACTTGCTCAGGTAGTTTTTCTTGGCCGTGTTAATGAAAAGCTCAGGTTCAGAGGCGAACAGAAGTCATTCCTACCTTTATTATTTAAAATGTATTCTCATTGGCACTGTCTGCCAGCTTATTTACACAACAGCTTTTCCTGATTCACGTTTTGCCTCCCTGGATTGCTGGAGCCCTTGCTCTGAGCAACTTAGAAGATACAATGGATGTGATAGTCTTAGATGCTGAGATACTGAAAGGAAATATCCGAGTCCTTCAGGTTCTTCCTTGCACTGAGCTCCAGCAATACTTTATTTAGTAATTTTCTAATTGAATCCATGCAGCATTTGTTCCCTTTCAAGAGGAGGGAGGATGTCAGCTAACTACGTGCTTCATACCAGGATGGCAGCGATTAGGTAATTATATATCTCCATTAGCAGAATCTCCTAGAGGAGCTGCTTCTTGTGGGGGGACTTTATCTCTTTTCCCTTTCCTTTCAGATCTTTTGCTCAGTAGAAATATATCCCTGGGCTTTTCTTTACCAGGATATTGCCACTGGGAAGTTGTATTCTACAGATATCAAGGAGAAATTAAATACAAACAGAAACACTAGGAAAGTATTATAGCAGAAGATCACATATGATGATAAATCAGTAGCACTTTTGCATATATAGTACAAAGCACACCCTACACGAATGCAAACACCAAGCACAGCAATTTCCATTATCCTTCTGGCATATTCATCACAGATTTTATTTTTTTTTTTGGCCCTAGAATTAGCTTGGAGACTAACAAAAATCAGAGGTTTTAAGTTGATTTAATTTGCTGAGATTAAAGCAGAAAGATTAAATGAACAACAAACAGCGCCAAAATTGAAGTTTGGATATCAACATTGTCATTCTTGCAAACTTTTCCAGAGCTATAAATCTTCCACATTTTGCACAAGGATTTTAGTTTTTTTTCTTCTTTTTTTTTTACAGTGACTTGATGAAAGGTAGCAGCACTTTATGGGTATTATAAGTGGTGCAAAATGATTGGTAGCCTTGGGAATTCTCCCCGCTTGGAACAACATTTAAAATCTATTAAATTTAATTAAAAATACATATATCATAATTGCTGCACCTAGTTCTCTTCAGCGCTCTGCTATCCCATCTAAACCATCCCATTTTCCATTTTCCCTGCACAATGGCTCTGAGCTGGCTGCCATGAGCTGTTATAAGTCTATCAAAAGTAGTGGGTGCAATGTCAGGGCTTTTTTTTTTTTTTCTTTTGCAAAACCAAGGCACAAGCAATTTAGCGCCACACATGTGGGAGTTCAGAATCCCTGGCACAGTCCACTGTAACCATTAAGCCACTGTCCAGAAGTGCCATCAGAGATTCTCAACTTAATACAGTATAATCCTGAAGATAGCTGAAGCTTTAAGGCTTTAAACCAGTTTCCTAGCAGGCCAGAAAACCCTCTTGAAGCATACTTATAAATGTTTTATTTTTTCATGTGGTACTTATGCAGCTCACATTCCCTGCCCAGGGTGGGGTTGGGGGTGGTGTGTGTGTGTTTAACTGCATGATGTTTAAGGTCCCTTCCAACCCATGGTTCTGTTTTAGAACCCTACAAATGAAAATGTTTCCAGAAAAAGGGTGTGGTTTTCCACAAGTCCATATCTCCCTGATGAGGATGAGCTTATTTTGGAGAAAGCAGGTGACATTATCCCTTCTTTTTCCATCCAAGGAATACTGTACGCACAGTAGAGATGAAATGTTGAGCAGCATTGATAAAACAAAGATGAAAACCTCGCCGGGATTTTGGTTTCCACACCATAAATATCACATGTTCCCTTGTTCTCCACCCAGAAACTATCCTAGCAACAGCAAATGTAAATCCATTTTATTTGATTGCTGGGAAATCTCCTGCTCTTGCCAGAACCACTGATAATCCTCATGGATGGAACAAGCCCATGGCTGCAAAAGGAATGGAAATATCACTTTTATATCCTCTTTTTCACACTGTCTGGGTGAGAACTTGGCATTCCTGGCATCTGGATGGGATGCCCTCTGCTGCATCTCCTCCTCCACTCTTTAACTTTCCTTTGTAAAACAAGAGCCACAATTACATCTGTGGTTTCTGTGGAAATCCATTGATGCACTTATTGCCACTTGCAGAACCTCTTTAAAGCTGAAAGTACATTCTAATTCCAATTCAGCTCAATTTAAAAAGTTTTTATTTTTAGATAAGAGAACCTTTACTTTTTGTTTTTAAGCAGACCTTTCAAATTCATATTTTATGAGTTCCTCTACCTTAAATTAGCAGAGCTATTTCCTTAGCAGAGCTGTATTCTTAGCAAGTCTTGAAGTAGTAAAGATATTAGTTAAGTATTACAAACTAACTAATTAGGCCTTCAATTATCATTAAAATTGTTTTTTTTTTTAACAGCTATCTGCTGATATGAAAACCTTTTTATCCTATAATAGGGCTTGAAGTATTACAGTGCTCAAACAAAGATTAGGTTACTCTTACATTAAATGTCTCTATTTATACAGAAACTATTTTTGTCTAAACATTTCAAAGGAGATTGTATTATCACAAGCAATTATTTCAGAAATAATTAAAAGGCTTTTCCCCCTTCAAAATGAAATTTGAGCCCAGCTACAATCAAAACACTTCCCAGTTTTGTCTTTGTTACATCAGCAAAACCTTAAGAAGTCACCTTTAAGAGGATGATCTATTGAATACATTGATATATTTAATATATTTAAAAATAAGTTTATTTTCACAAGGAAAAAAGCTCTAGGAGACATCCTCTCTAAACAACAAGGAGGAGGTGTCCTCATCTTTAAAAAGATTCTGCTGATGGTCTATTCCCTTTTTTTAAAAAAAACCAAAAAACAACAAGCCAACACCCAACTGGCTGCCTTAATTACAGTCTGCAGCAGCATCTCCTCAAATTAAAGGTTATTGTCAAACACTCTCTGCAAGACAATGCTGAACAAAATGGAAAGATATAAAAATACATCCCAGGGTTTATGCAGCAGAGAGCTGGAGGCAATAGGCCTTGTTTTACGGAGAATTAAAAAAAAAGGACATCGTTCTCATTAACACTCATTGTGTCTGAATGGAGCCAGCAATTGCCCCGGGGTCCATATAATTAGCTTTAACACTTGCTTTAATAAAAGAAGGATATAGAAGGATGTGAACCATCATTTTCTGCAGGTCTTAAGTACTCAAGGAGGCTCTCCTAAGTCCCCTCTGCTAGGAATAAAGACACTTTTGTGCCCCAAACTAAAATAATAATAACAACAATAATAGTAGTAATAATAATAATAGTAATAACATCATTAGCAAACCAGGTTTGGTTTAGTAGTGACATTTGTGTATGTCTGTCTGTCAAAAAGCTGGTGGTGAGGAATGAAGAAGCACCAGCAGGGAGGTAGAGAGGCAGCTTATCAGTTCTGGGGAGGCAGCACAACAAACCCCTGACCCCAAGGTTGCAGAGCATCTCAGGAGAAAGTTTTCATTCACGAGGCATGGGGAGAACAGGAGGACAAAAGTAAAAAGGGATTAAAGGGACAGGAAAGAGAAGGAGCATCTCCTGCACCCTTCTTCCTTCATATTGCTGTCATGCTGTGTGCCAAAAATATCTTTTAATCCATCTTGTGAGACCCCCAAGAAGCAGCACAAGCATCCAGCTGAGGCTCAGATGCCTTTGCCTGCAGCATTAGATGTATTTTTAAGGGCTCCCATCACGCACAGATCTGGTGTGACTCTGCTTAACTTGTGAAATCTGATCACAGCACTAGGTGATATGACTTTAGGCAGAGTTGTGGCTCTAAGGAAGAGAGAAATGATTGTAGTGCAGTAAATAACAGCACCAGAAGCTCTGTACAACATGGCTTTCAGTCTGATTAAAGCTGCCTTAGATGCCAAATTTGTATGATCTTGTACCAGACTCGTTAACTGTTCGGAAGCTGGAATTGATGGAGGTTTTAAGACAAGAGAATGTAACCCCTGAACCATGGAGGGTGAGATCACACAGCAGCTACTTCATCTCCCATAGTCAGCTCCAAACAGTTTGCTGTGATTAAAATAAACATAATTATCCATTCTTATAGAGGAACAAAGACATTATTACACATCAAGTCAGCACAGTTCCCCATAACGTTTTCCTACAAGTAGAGATTACCTTTCTTTTCCTCACCACTGATGCCTCCAACTGCACCAATCTAAAGTCAACTTCAATGAAGCCACTCTAGGGGTAAAGGAAATTTGGTTATACTTGAGGATTATAAACCTGATGGGTTTTCTGGGCAATCTGAGATGAAAGAATCACAGGATGATGTGGGTTGGAAAGGACCAACCCCCAGTGAGCAGGAACATCCTCAAATTAGGTCAGGTTGCTCATTCTAACCAGGCTTGAATGTTTCCAGGCATGAGGCCTCCATCACCTCTCTGGGCAACCTGTTTCACCGTCCTCATTCTAAAAAGCTCTCCCTTATATATGTATGACCTCCCCCTGTAGTTTTGTTTCTGGACAAGGCACCAGGCTTTATAATCCCTGCCTGTTGGACACACCAGGTTCCAGGACTGTATGTTTTTACCACCGTGAACCCGACTCCCCTCAGTTTGACCAAAAATGCTCCAAAAAATGCGAACTAGTATATTCTGTGAAAGCACACATTTTGTTTATTCCGAGAAGAATATTCTGAAAATTTACACCTCGGCAGATAACACCCCCGTGCTCAGGTTTTAGATCCATAGGGTGCTTGGAATGATTAAACCAAGGGGAAAACATGCCAGAGGAGGAAATGAGTTTCCTCCCCCACGCTCTCTGGTGCTGTCTCATCTGATTTTAAGCCTCACCACTGCTCCCCACAAAGCCAAGCCGTGTCTGTGCCTCTTCCCATGTCCCTGATGGATGGCAGGCAGAGGAAAGCCAGGAAGCAGAGCAATGAGAGACTGGAATATGCTTGCTCATACTTCTGAGTGATTTGGACGAATAAAACAAGCTAAAAGCAGGCAAAAACCTACACTTTGGAAAACCTGGAGCACGGTAGATTTACAAGCTCATATAATGAAAAGACTGGAGAATTAAGGCTGGGTGAAGATTAAACTTTTTTTTGTTTAAAGAATTCAGGCTCGACATCTGAAAGCCACCCTGACCCAGAGATCTGAAAGGGAGGAAACTGCATTGAATCAGCTGAAAAATCCTGTCTGCTCATCTCAAGCCCCCCATTTTCATGCCTGCCTTTTACTTCTGTAAGTTTTACTGTTAAAAAAATTGAAGTAACAAAACCACAAAAGAAAACGCTTCAGTGATTTCAAACTTTGCAGAAAATTAAAATTGGAGCTGACTCTGAGTCTTCATTCCATAGAAAAGTTTCAATTTAGATGAATTGCTGCTATTTTCATACATATAGCAATGTACACTATAAATGTATATATTATGTACATAATTATATATGTAATTGCTATAAAAGACAGCAGTACCCTCATCTTTGCTGGTCCCAAATGCCTCCTCAAAGCAGTTAAAAAATAAGCATTTTCTAGTTTGGAGGTAAAGACAGAGGGAAGGAGGCCACACAGAGCTTTGCACACTGCATTTTGCAGGCAATGATGTGGAAGAGAGGATGGATGAACCCTGTGGAGAGTGCCAGTGACTGCACCCGTGGCTCACAGAGCTAATGGGGAACATGCTCAGAAACCAGCCTGCACCACAACAAAGAAATTAATCACAATTTGTTGGCACGAAGCTGAAAACAATTTCTCTGGGTCTGTAATGACTGCAGTTGTATTGGGCTCTGAGTCTCAACAGCATTTATAGTTATCAAAATAATGTACTATAAACATCATTTCATGGGGCCAAACTTCCATTGGATGTAAGGTCCTTGAAAAGAGAATGTATATATAGATATGTTTTAAATCTAGATTTGCCAGCACAGTCTCCAGTGTCTTGTGGTTATGAAAGTCTGCAAAGCTAGTGGAGGAAAAACAGCATAAAAATGGGATGGGGCAAATATTCAAGGTTTTTCCCTGTCACCATGCCTTAGGATTGGGATATAGCAAAAGTTTAGCACAGTGCCACAGCTAGGACTAACTCATGGCTACAGCCAAAGCATATTTAATCTCCTAGACATAAACATCTTTTATTTTCCTTAAACCCAGCTTTAGCACAGGACTTGTCCAACAGCAAAAAAAGGAGAGTGGCAAGAAAGCCTGCAATCAGGTTTTCATCTGTCCCCTAGGATGAAAGAGGAATATGTGAGTCATTTTCTTGTACAACGGAGAAGCCTGAATCCCTCTGCATGTGGTTAATGTCAAGGACTGGCCAAACCATATTCTGTGATTTGTCACAGATTAAATGCAGTCATAAATGTTTCTGGAAGTATTTTTTCATGGGTTTTGAAGCTGGCAATAAAACACTGTTCTTTCAGTGGAATTTCAGCTACAGAACTCCTATACTAGTGCCTAGCAATAAAAGTGATCAATAAGTGATAAATTGCTGGCATTCTGATCCTACACAATGAACAATGGGATGCTGAAGGACAGTGACAGTTGTTCCTGTGGGATTCACCTAATTGTTTTCTGCATCTTTTCAGACTTATGCTCTGAGTCCTTTTACACTAAGGTTTCATAAGGTGCTATTGAAGCAATAAAAAACAGAGATAGTGAAAACGTTTGGGAGGTATGCCTGCATTTTCACACATGATATTGCATTGTTCTTTCTGAGATGCTGCAGTCTGCTGGGAGGAAAGGGGCTCAGGGCTGCTGTCTTTCATTTTATTTAACTAATTTTTAAAAGCAATGTGGAAATCCTTGCTGTGTGAAGTAGCTTTCCTTTTTTAGTCAGCTGTTCCTAAAGATCCTTCACCCACTGCCAGATGAAACAGTGAGTGAAGCAGTATTTATTCCATCATGCTCCGTTTGGATTACCTTAAACTAAACCAATTCTCACTATACGGTAAACTTCAGCCTGAACAGTTTTCTGGGGATTAAAGCGGTTATGGAAAACGAGCAGAGATGTTGTTCTGAACCTGGTGCTGGAGGGGGAACCCTGCCAAGGAGGTGGACCCACATCCTTCGGGAAGGAAGAGCAGATGGGCGCTGTGCTGCTCGCAGCCCTGGGGTCTCTCCTCTCGGTCCTGCCTCCGAGGATGCTGTGCTGGCTTTAACCTCCTCCTCCTGCCTGCTCAGCGCCTGCATGGATGCGCCCCGTAGGAGCCAGCACAGGTCAGGAAAAGCCAGCGATGCCCTGGGGCCGATAAACCTGCTGGTCTCCATGTGGATGTGTGCGCACGGCATTCCCACGCACATCCCGCTCGCTCATGTTTCAGGGAGTGTACCTGGAGACTCCCTGATTAATCTCAGCTAACAGAGGATGAACTGTGTCATAAACTGGCTGCATTCCATGCCTGGGGAGAGATTCAAGCGCTTTGAATAGCCCTCAGCTTGTTCCCAGGGGAACCGGGTGGTGGCTGCGAGTTATCCCCATGGAAAAAGCAGTGCCCCAGCTCTGGATGCAGGGACCACACTGCAGCTCCAGTTATCCACCCCATGGAAGCCTGCAGGGACCACACTGCAGCCCCAGTTATCCACCCCATGGAAGCTGCTGTGCTCCAGCTCTAGGTGCAGGGACCACACTGCAGCTCCAGTTATCTATCCCATGGAAGCACGCAGGGACCACACTGCAGCCCCAGTTATCTATCCCATGGAAGCACGCAGGGACCACACTGCAGCCCCAGCAGTGCTGCACACATCCAGCTATTGCTGGTCTTAATTGCACAACAGACTTAGGCAAACGTCCCTGAAATGGAAAAAAACCCCCACACTTAAACAGCCTTATGTAATTTCAAACGAATACATGCATGGATTAAAGTCCTCCTCTGAAGGGAGGGGTCACGCTATCCTAGCCTGCTTTCTACCCCAAGGCTATGGCAGCGCCCTGATATCCAAACAAAGTCCTCCCACCAGCTGTTCCCAAGCAGGGGACAACCCAGACTACATCAGGAGCAGGATGAAGACATTCTGTCACTAACTTGGTCTTCAGATCACACCTAACTTTTCAGGGCCTCTTCTGTCAGTCTCAGCAGCCTCTTGGGCACATGAGCAATGCTCTCTTCTCACAAGGAAAACTCCCAAACCTCACATCCCGTGCTACATCCACCCTGAGGACAACCTTTCTAGTACGCCATGCCCCTGTGCTCTGCACTGACAGCCCCTCTGACATGCCAAAAATGAGCCCCTGGGGTGTTTTTGTAGGCTTTGATTCCCAGTCTCAGCTCCCATTTGTTACAGGAGGGCAGCTCCCTGCTGAGCCTGTGCTGCTCACCGTGGAGCTGGCTGTTCCAACAAGGTGTTCCATGCTTCCCACTGGGATGTAACAAACACACATGCACAGACCAAGCCTCTTTTCCAAATCCATCCTCTGTCTGTCCATCTCCACGCTCAGCACCACCCCACCCCCTAATAATTAGGATGCCTAGAACAGAGCAGAATTAATTGAGACTGGTTTTTCCATGTGCCCACAACCTAGCGGTCCTGCCACAGTGGGAAAACCAGAGGAGCCAAGGAATACTTCAACCATGGTGTTACCTAAGTTGTGGAAACCTACTTTCTTTCTGAAGGAATAGATTAGGAGTGTGGGGAATATCAAGTTTAAAGCAGCTTGACACTACTTGGCAACTTCTAGTCACTGTCCACGGGATTTGTGAAAATCCCAGAATTAAATGAAAACATACTGAAAAAGCAAACACAGTCATTATTTCTGCAGGGAAAGTGCTTTATCCTGGGGATACAGCTTGGCAAACTGGGAGCTTAGGAAATACCAGAGGGAGTACATCTGCTTGGGTAATTTTCCTTTTCACCTGGTTCCTGCCGTGCTGCACAGTGGCACTGCTGAGCAGCACCATGGAAATATGCTCCTGCACCTGTGCTCCCCTTTGTGTGCCCACTGTTAATCTGGAAAACACTCATTTTTGAGAGTGTGCATTCCCTGTTACCAGCATCTGATGGCCTTGGCTAAGAGCTGGAGAGCCTGGAGAATCAGCATTCCAGTTTGTTCATGTTGTTAATAAGGGAAAAAGAACTCTGATGTTCCTGGGATTGTCTTGTCTTTATGCAAAAATATCAACTGACTTCCCTACGTGGTGCTGGGGCACAGAAATGTTCTTTCTAGCTTGTTGCAAAACAGGTTTTCAGCAGATGCAAGGAAATCCTTGTGCTTCAAATAGTATCTTTACTTTCTGCATTGTATAATGCTCATATGGGCTGCTCTACATTTATTCCAAACCAAATTCTTTTGGACATATAAAGACCTGGTATAAATCTACTCACGGCTTAACACTTGTGTTCAGTAGCTGATTATCCAGTGGTCCTACCCTTAAAAAACAAATATTTATAAATTACAGCGCACTTTTTCAATCTCAGCCACTTGTTCCTGGTTTAGTTAACACTGACTGATGCAGAAAATAATAAAGACATCTCTGGGTTTGGAAATCCCTGAACCACAAACAGCTAGAGAACATTTAGAGGGAAAAAATAACTGAGAATTTACCCTGTTGTTATGCTTTTCTATTCACATCTGATATTGGTCATTGCTAATGACAGACTGCAGGGCTGGATGAGTTTCTGGTGTGTCCTGAAATGGCTGTTCTTAAATCCATCATCCCATCCTGGCAAAGAGGAAAGACTTACCCGTTTTAGAAAATAGGCTGTATGTAAATGAGCCAGCAGTGTGAACCAAAAAGCACTTTAGTATCAATTTAGGCACAGATTTTGCTACCTTTCCTCAGGTGACGGGAACCACACTCTTCAAATACTACTATGGAAGTGGATTGTAACTGCTGAAGTCTCGACCTCATGTAAATAAGAATGTCCCTGAATAATTCTGTTCATTTATTTCACATGTTAAAAAAAAGTAATTAACAAAAGCATTTCAAAACCAACTCCATCCACTGCTCTTGTGGGAAATCTCAGCAGAGCACAAGTAGAGTGAATTAACCACGGTGTTACCAGGGCCAACACTGCAACAGAGTTGGAGTGAACGCGCTTCTGCCTCATTCCCGGTCTGCAGTGAACAGCTCCGGCAGACAAACGAGGAACCTTAATTATGCACCCTCTAATCATCTCAAGATTTGCCTTAGCAGTGAAGTTTTCAGACGTGGCAAAGAGTGAGCTGCATTTTGAAGACGTCAGAGATGTTGTGAGCCTTTCCTCCTTGCTTTCTTCTCCTGCGACTAAACCTTGTCCAGCACCGGTCCAGGTGCTTTTTGCTCCTGCTCCTGTATGGACAGGTCCAGCTGGAAGGGAAAGTATGTAACTTGGTCCTATCCAGCTTCTGAAAAACTTCTCTGCTTTGAGAAGCGTGCCTGTAGAAGGATCTTGTCTCTCCACCATCAAATGACAGCCTTCAGAAACAGGCATCCCCATTAATTCCTCAGCAGGCTGACAGCTAACCAAGGCACAGGGGAGCTGTGAAATGTTAGCAGAGACAGAAACATTCAGACTGCTTTATCTCCCATTCAACTCAGAGTGCTACATTAGCAGAAAACTGGCCCTGGGACACAAAGGCTTGGATGCATGCTCAGTAATGCCTCTCACAAAGCTCTCACCTGTCAACGAAGCTCCTGGATAAGCCTATTTTTTTTTCCTTTTTTTTTTTTTTTTGTGAAAGCTCTGATGGCAGTAGGAAAAAAGCCGAGCACAACTCCAGAGAGAGCTTGGCAAGCTCTCCCCGCCGTGCCACACTGCTCAGCACGGGGCAGACAGAGCGAGGTGGTCCCAGGGCCAACCCTGCAGGAATCTGCTGGCAGAGCTGCCTCGACTCCTCTGCCACAGCTCCTGCAGCCAGCACCCAGCTGCATGGACAGCCTCCAGCGAGCTGCACTGCAAATGCACAAAAAGCAACTAAAAAAAGCAACTGGAAAAAATAGCAGGAGACGAGTTAATGCCAGACAACAGGTTATTCAAGGCAGCAGAACTGCCGAGTGCTGGGAGAGGCCCAGGGGCTTTTCCTGACATTGTTTTGAGCCTGTTCAGTGACTGACAGAGCAAATGTATCTTCATCTCAGTATTCCTCCTGCGTCTTCTGTGAAGGGCTTTGGGATTTACTGGTGAATAGTAACACACCTTTCGTGAGAGCCGTATGAAAAAAACAGCAACAGAACTATCACACTGTTATTAAAGCTGGAGCAAGACTGGAATGTTTTGTTCTTGGGGAAAACGTAATGGTGAACTGGATAGCCAGCATAATGGAAAATGACAGAATCAATCATAATAAAGGTCCACTCTTTGTCATTTATGGATAAAGTTTTGAGTTTTAAAGTGCCTCTATGAGATTGCCTAATGTTCACCAAGCCACAACAAACACACGATAGCTCTGCTCACAGCCTTAACTCTAAGAGGAGAGAATTTTATTAATTATCTTATTATTTCACAAAAGCTTTTACCCCTAGGAGATGCAGGCTTAAAAGCTGTTACATCAAAAAAGTTACTGGGGAAACTAAAACCACAAAAACGAACAACCAGACCCCAACACCATATTTTAATTCTAAAGGTCAATTTGTTTATATCACCTACATGCACATTTGGAGACTTCTTCATCAAAGTGATTTCCCAACTAGATTTCTCAGTCCCATACTCTGTTTCTGTGACTCTTTGTAGCATAAAATGATTAGGATTTAGATCAAGGCCAAACTTTCACTGCAGTCTCTCCAAGGGGCTCCAACTGAAAGGCTTTAGCTTACCGTGTCAAAGAATCTCAGCTTTCTTTTGGAAAATACAAGCTAATACACAAGCCAGACCGCTGCAGAGAATCTCACAGAAGATGTGAAACATTATTTAATGTGATTGCGTATATTCCATAGAATGAGAGATTTAAAACAGGTGTTGAATAATTTTATTTAAATATTATTACAGTGCTTATCTAAAGAAAATGTCTGTCTCTGGAACATAATAGAACTTATTCAAAGATTAATTCAGTGAAAATTCTCTGCTTCAATCAAAAATAGTCACTGAATTAACGCATCTCATACTTTTTTATTTCAGACAGAGAACTTAACATAGAAAAAGGGTTAATAATTGCTGTGAGAAATAACAGAAATCCACAGAAAACAAGCAGATAATTACAATTTTTCCTCATCTTAGGAATCAGTCGAGCCATGTGTACCAGCTGCTGGTATCTGTGTGAACCAGAATACCTGGGGGGTAAACCTGAAGCATCATTTGCAGAAGGCACAGCCAAACTCCTCCTTCATGCTCAAAAACCCTCAGCAGAGAAATCATGGTGGCTTTTCCATCTGAAGAAGTGAGAAAAGATCACAGGGCCAAAGGGCATTATTGCAAGGACCAGAACACTTCTCTCCCCTATCTTTTCTAATAACACATTCAAGAAAAATGAGTAGCCACACCAGTAAGACAGCTTTTGCTTAAGCTGAAAATACTACAGAGAAACACTCATCAAGGCAATAATTAACAAAACCCATCTGAACTTGTAAAGAACTTACAGCAACCGAAATGGTGAATTTATTGGCCCTCATGGTATTTACAGTATATAATAGTCATTTTCAACAGAAGGACATGCAGCAAATCTTCTCCTGTAAATGCTCAAAGCCACAGGAATTAATGCCAGGGTCTGAGGTTTGCTAGCCTGGGCTGCTTGCTGGACACACACATCATGTTTCATTTAGTACTATGTGAAAGTTAATCAAGTTGAATAACCTTTTCCTGAAATGTCCCAGGAAATGAGGTAGAAAAATTAAAACAGTTAGATGTCTGCTGAAAAGCAAATATATTTATTATGCACTTTAATATACACAGGGATTTTCGCTTAATATAATACAAGGAATAAAATAAAAATTTTACAATGTGAAATTCATTCAATGTACATTAAAGGCTATTTACAACCCACTCCAGGAAAAAACAGTCTATCTGCAAACCAAGTTAACTGAGGAGTTCAGATGGGGAATATTAAGCATAACAGACATTTGCATAGCAGAGTAACTGAGGAGGGAAAACACCTTTTTAGTTTTGAAGAAATGGTAATGTTTTTGATACTGATTCACAGAGAAGACAAAAATGCATCAATTGTGCCTCGGTATTTCTCAATGCATTTCTCTCCAGATGAGTTTTTCCACATGCACACAGTATTGATATCCGTGTCCACAAAACAGCCTTTTTTCCCCAGCTCTCCCACCAAGAATTTTGGATGCCTTGTGGAGATGACCTTGGAAGGACCAGCGAAAATGGGATGAAGAGCAACAGGATTCCTGTTTTATTCAGTTTTTTTTTTTTTTTTGGGTGGTGAGAACTGCTACCCTAGCAGAAGGAGCTGTGCTGAGTCACAGCTACACAAACCCCTCTGCCCACCTCCACTCCATTTACAGATGGGGAAAGGGCAGAGCAGAGGGAACACCGGGGGAACAGAACTTTGCTTGGCACACAAACCCCTCACAAATGGTGATGCTACAAATCACACGTGACAGCAATGTGGAATTACACAGACCTTCTGAGAAAGTAGATGATTTTAAAGCAATCCATGCCCCGTTCCAAAGAGATATTCAAAATGTGCCAGAATTGTCATTCTGAACAGATTTTTGACAGGTCTACTTTCTGCTGATTGGGAGAGAGGGTTTCCCCAGTGACAAATGTAAATACTGTTCACACAAAACCCACCAGACCATCTCTAAGTTGTGGCCCCTTGTGAAACTGGCCGTATTTTTATGTCCTCTGTCCACAAGGTGCAATTAATAACAACACAATAAAATAAAATAAATATAATCCCAATGACAGTCAAGGTCAGTAGAAAAAATGTTGGCATTCAGGGATCCTTTTCCACAGAACAAAACATACACCTAATCACTCAGAAAAGTCATATTCTTGCACAGTATTGCAAATGTACTATACTTGAGGTTTGGAACAAGTTTGCTGAGAACATTTTGGTACTTTCTCTTTTCTAAACCACTAACCCTCTTAAGGCCATTCTGCCAGACTCCTGTTATGTTTATTTTATTATTGTCCCACGGGGACAAGAAATTCAATACATGAAACATTCAGAATAATCCATACTGCTGTGTGTCAGCTTCTAACATCTAATTTTACTATAAGATCCTTTTTTTACATTTAGGAAAAAGCAAATAAGAATGGGAGGTGCAAGATTAAAAAAAAAAATATTTGGATGATGGTTGATTCTAATAACCAGACATGGAGCCCTTCAGTGCCTCAGAATATGCCCTACATCTACATCCAGGGGCCATTCATCAAAGTTTAAGGATCTAATTAGTCATCTATGAAAAATAACCTCAGCTCTCTATCATCTTATTTCTGGAATGATCAGAATTAGACTATGAAAAAGATGAAACCCAAGCCTTTAGAAGAAATACTTGCATACAAAAATAGGCTTATTTTCTAAAGAGCAAGGCTGTGTAATGGTGAACAGTAGAATATAGCTTGCATTTGTAGGAGAAAAGAACCCACTTGTTTCATTTTATCACTTGCAAGTAAGATGTGCACACTCAAAGGAAAATCTCACACTGCTCACTTCCACAACGACGACCTTGACTTGGCTCTCTTTCATACAAGTCAAATCTTTCTGTTGTGAGAGCAGGAAACCAGCTTTCCATGCCCCAGAGATGGGCTCTCCTGGCTGCTGGTTAACCGTGCTCCAGGAACAGAGACCCGCTGCCTCTACCTAATCCCCGTGAAGCAGTAACCACATTCATACAAGTTTGTGCTTTTAGGAGTTATTGTCTCAGGACAGGGCTAACTCAGTAATCTCTGTACTCCCCAGGCAACGCTGTCGCTGTGCTTTTCCACTGCGTATTCCACTGCTCAGCCTCACTCACAAAGGGTCTGCATTTTCCATGGTTTGCTTTGCTGACATTCCCAAAAATAGTCCTTTACCTTGGAAAACAGAAAGAGCTGTTTCTAATGTATAGAGATATACAAGGAAGCAGGATCAGACCTTTTAGCACCTCGGACACGCCCATATTAGTTACCTCTTCACCATAGCAATAACAGAAGCTGTTGAAGTGTCCAAAATTTGCCTATTGCTTTCCGTGGTCCCAGTCTGCCATCCAGATTTGGTGCTGTAGTACCAGAGAGTAGATTTTTGCCTCTTAAAAATCCCAAAGACACTGCAGGTGGTTGCAGTCCTACTTCTTTGCCACCACTGAACAGCAATTACACAGACAGAACACACAAGTACAGTATTTATAAAATACTGTTACAAGACTTGCAATTCTGGAGGGAACCTTTTGAAGTACATGGGAAACTGACAATACATGACAACAATGCAAATGTGACAAACTCGTTGCTTATTTTCTTTAGCCACAGAAAAATAAATACAAAAAGCACTGCCTTTTCCATAACACAGTTCACTGTGGCACATGCACCTCTACCAAGCGATCTGGAATAGGAAATCACAATTCCTGGTTCTTACCATTTTCAGCTGTGGGCAGGGAAATACAGCATATATCTTTCTGCAATTAAAAAAAGTGCTCATTCTGTGTATTAAATACAAAGTACACAAAATAAAATTTCGAAGCACAGAGGGTTATACTGAGAAGGCAGCCTGAAAATGTAGGCACGTTACAGTAATTAAGGTAACTGTACTGTAGGAATCACATTCTTGAATTTCTAGGTGGATTAAACAAGCACTGTTTGCTTTCATCCCAGCCAGCTGATAAATCATCGGGAGCAGAAGCGCTTCTGTTCACAGCATCATGGAATTGGCCTGGAAGTATAAAATAAAAACATTAAGCTTCGAAACAGTCTGTAACACAAACAGTACTGTCAGAAACGGAGCTCTATCTTCCCTAATTAAAGACAAAAAGCACACGGCAACAACCTGATGAGGAAGAGTGTTCCCTGCCCAACCCCAGTCCTGTGATTGATTCCCAGTGCTCTCTGCCATCCCAAGCAGCTACAAGGTCCCCACAACAGGAGAGCTTCCTGGATAGACTGGGGAGCAGCAGCCAGGGAAGGAAAGCCATTCCTGAGGTGTTCCCACAGAGGATTTCTGATGTGATTCCCCACAGGTGACTCATTCATCCACCGGTCAGGGAAACTGCCATTTCTCCCGCTGGAGATTTGGCAAAAGAGGTAAATTACAGCCTGTGCCAAGCAATTCCCACTCCACAAAGAATTGTTCTAAACTCCCTTCTTTAAAGCAACTCTCTGGAAAGTGTTAAGAGAAAAGCAAAAGGAACCATTTGGTTACCCACACCTCATCTTTTTGGCCATTTGCATAACCAAGAACTTCAGTGAGAGAAACCCTCAATTTTCAGTAACACACCATTTGCTCCAGATAAAGCAAAGCCAAATTTTAATATTATATGTGCAATGTTCAGATTTCTTAACATGCTGTTTACATTTTAAAATCAAGAAAGATGGAAAAATTCACCAAAACCAGTCTTTTGATGACAGGTCAGGTCAGATGAACACATTCTACGTCAGAACCATGCAATGGATTTATGATAAAGCATAACATGAAAGCAAGCAATGAACATCAGGTGCAGGCACGTAAGAGTTAGGAAATACAATCCTTAATTATATGTTTTACAGTTTTATGGAAGCAGGAAAAATTACAAATAAATTCTAACCCTGTTTGGGCATGATGTATTACTGTGGGAATCTGAAGTCCTCGTAACTTTTACAAAGATTTAAGGACTTTTCTCCCCAGCTGATGATTTCTCTCTGGGCCTGTTCCTGCTGTCCTGCCCCACAGCTCATCTGACCCTTTGGTAAAATTTGCATTTTACAAATGCACAGGCTCTAGCGCAGATGTGTTTGAAGCACTTTGTTGTTTTAAACGTTTTCACTGAACCAAAATGCCAACCCAAGAGGGTCCTGCAAAATATTCAATTGCTCTGCAACTCTCCAGGGACCTCAGCTACATCTACAGATGTATTCCATCAAAATCAATTCCCAGGACATTTTTGGAAAATGCCCGATTATGTGTTTTTGACAGCTGAAAACCTTCCACGTGTGGATTCTGCACCACCTGCAACTGTCCTAGAAACACATTGTCTTTGATGACCTGCAGCAGAACTGAGTCACAACTGGCAAGAACATTCTTGTTCTAAGGAGCAGCAGCCTGAGCTGTCCAAAATGCCGCATTCACATACAAAGGAAAGTTTTCAAAAATAAGCGAGCAAGCGGCCAGAGGTGGGCACACATTTCATAAAGATGCTGCTTCTCTGAAATACCAGTAGAAAGCATATTAAAACATTCTTCCAAACACCCTGAAAACATACACCTCAGCAGGAAGAGAGAGAAAAACAGAACTATTTCAGCTGACTCACTGACAATTCATGTCTGAAAAAGAGACTTAGAATTACTCTTTCAGCTTAAAATTCAGTTTTGGAGAGGAGGTCAGAAAATTGGTAGTACCATAACGTGGTTTATAATCTTGCACTGAGAAAAGCCACTTCTTTTATGGGATTACCTTTACAGTAACAGAAATATAAAATCAAAGCTTTAGAATAGTATTTGATACTTATGCTTCACCCTTGAAATCCACATTCAGAAAAATGGTTGCCTGTAACTTGTAAGAACCTTCAGAAACTTTCTGAGGAGCATTTGCATGAATAATGAAATAAAGATTGCATCTGAAAACATCATTAACTGAAATTCTCATCTGTCCTTACATTTGAAAATGAAATTCCAAATCAGTGCTACGTGAAACCCACTTATCAAAGACAATGGGGCACAATTTGAGCAACTGAATTCAACAGACAACACGACAGTGATCCAATTCCTCTATGGCTGGTGCTTTTAAATGACAGCGAAGGAAATCCTTGCCAGGTTAATATTTTAACATCCATCAAAAAGCAATTATGATGGTAAATGACAATCAAATGCAATTTTAGCACATTTCAAACGAGATGCAGGTATTTGGCTCCTTTGTGACTGGCTAAGTTACCTTTTACAATGGTGTTTCCTTCTTGTAGTTGAAGCTTGGGTCGCCAGCTTCAATCTGAAGTTTTAAGGCTTGCTTAAGGCTGAGTTCTGTCTCTGCGGGGGGATAGCCTTCCAGCACATCCTGATGCCCTCTGTCCTGCACCGTTCGTGGGACAGAAACCCTGCCGAGGAAAACCTGATTGCTCTGGAGATGGTAATTCGGGTTTGTCATAATGCCATTTCTCTTCTTCTGCTCCCCACTCTGTTGGTGAATCAGGAACTGCTGCTGAGATCGACCAACTTCTTGCTGAACTGGAGGGACCAAAATTTTGCACTGTGGCTCTGGTGGCACTGATTTCAATGGCATGCTTGTGCCAGATTTGGCAATGGGTACTCGTTTATCAAACTGAGTCATTTCATACTCTAACACTTTGGGTTGGGAGGAACTACTCTGCTTTATTTTTTTCCCAGCTGACCCAGACTTGCTGGAGTTGTCTGTTTTGCCCCCTTTGTTCGCTTTAGTTGACTTCAAACTAGGTTTTACTTGGCTCCATTCAAACTCGCTACTCGGTGAATTGTGATTTTGACTTAGGGAATGAGTTGTGGAAGAAGGGGAAACAATGGACTGCCTGCTTCTGCTGCGTGGCAGGGAATGCTGCTGGATTTGCTCTGTGAACGACAGGCTGTGGAAACTATCAATGGGCACCGTCTGAGCGGTGGCTGTCGAGGACGTGGTGCGGAGAGAAGAATTTTTGGAGCTTTTCAGGGAATTGTTTGATAAAGAAGACTTCTGACGGTCAACCGTGGAATCGGGAGACTCCGAAGGAGAACTGAAGGCGTGTGCAGGCCCATTGGATAATCCCCGCATTCCAGGCTGCATGTCTCCTCCAGTACTCCCTGAACTGTTGGACTTCATGGTTAAGGACTGCATTTTAGAGGAGACTGATTGTAAGGGTTTCTGCTCCATTGTGTGGACTGGAGACGGAGTGCAACCATTCAGAGTCGATGCACCATATTTTTCCAGTAATTTAATTATCTGGGAGTGTCCATTTTTGGCTGCGACCCGCATAGCAGTGCGCCCAAATTGGTCAGCGTGATTGGGATCAGCACCATGCTCCAGTAATATCTGGACAACGTCAATGTGCCCCTCTTGGGCTGCAATGCAGAGTCCAGTAGCACCTTGATTACACGTGTGGTCAACCAGAGCACCATGCTCAATGAGAAGCTGCACAACCTTCACGTGGCCTTGCCATGCAGCAGACTGCAAAGCAGATCTCTTCTCGTTATCTGCGGCGTTCACATCGGCGTGGTACGTTATCAGCACCTGCACCATCTCCAAATGGCCCTGCCAGCAGGAAACATGGAGTGCTGTTCTTCCTTCAGCATCGCTCGCTTCAACGTTTGCACCATTTTCTAAAAAATACTCAGCCATTGTAAGCTGGTTTTCTAATGCTAGGATATAAAGCGTTGGCCTACCATCAGCATCTTTGTAGTTCACATCTGCCCCATGGCTGAGCAGCAGCTCAACTATGTCTCTGTGACCTTCTAAGGCAGCAACCCGAAGAGCATTTCTCCCGTCGTAGCCCCTCTGATCAATGTTGGATTTATTTTCCAGTAACATCTGCACACAATCATAGTGACCTTCCTGCGCAGCTAGTATGAAAGGTATCCGTCCATCGTTATCGATTTCATTTGTTCTAGCACCTTGTTCTATAAGAGCTTCACAGATCAACCTGTGACCTTCAAAAGCTGCCATGTGCAAAGGTGTCCAGCCTGCATCGTCTCTGTGGTTTTCATCTAGCCCCCTGTCCAGCAGAGTCCGTACTACTTCGACATTGCCCTGTGCAGATGCTATGCTCAGGACTGTTCTACCTTCACTGTCAATGCTGTCAACAGCTGCACCCCAAAACAAGAGAGTATTCACAACTGAGGCGTGGCCCATGGAGGCTGCTGCCAGAAGCGGTGTCCGGCCGTTGTTGTCCGTGTGGTCAACATCAGCTCCTCCTTCCAGAAGCAGATCGACCACATCCACGTGTCCCTCATAGGCGGCTACCAGCAGCGGAGTCATGCCGTCCTTGTCACAGTGGTCGACTTCAGCACCGCGGTCGATGAGGAGGCTGACCACCGAGGCGTGACCCTTGCTGGCCGGCACACAGAGCGCAGCCACAGACAGCGCCGTCCTCCCGTCCACGTCCTCATGGTTCACCTCCGCACCATGGTCCAGTAGGTGCTCTACGATCTCCTTGTGCCCCATGTAGGCGGCGGCGATCAGAGCGGTTCTGCCCTCATTGTCGGCTTTGTTAACTTCAGCGCCGTGCTGGAGCAGATTCAGCACGATATCTTCGTGGCCTCCCCAAGCTGCCGCTCTCAGCGCCGTCCGGCTGTCGGCGTCCGCGCAGTCCACCTTGACCCCGGCGTACAGGAGCGCCGACACCACCTCCGTGTGCCCTCCCCACGCCGCCGACCGCAGCGCCGTCCAGCCGTCGTGGTCCGTGTGGTTGACGTTGGCCCCGCAGCCGATGAGGCAGTTGACCACCTTTGTGTGGCCCTGCCGGGAAGCCAAGGTCAGCGCCGTTTGCCCGTGGGTGTCTTCGATCTCCAGATCCGCTCCCCTCGACACCAGCAGGTTGACCACGTCGAGGTTGCCGCTGTACGCCGCGTTGGCCAGGAGTGTCCTCCCGTTGGAATCGCACTGGTTAACGGAAGCCCCGTTGTCCAACAAGGTTCGGATGGAATCCTCTCTCTCCAGGGCCTGCCGGACGATGCAAGATGTGCGGTCATCTTCGCTGTTGACGTGAGCACCGGCCTTTACCAGCAGCTGTAACACCTCTTGCTCTTTAGGAATTAAGGTCGATAGGGAGTCTTTGACAGGTGTGCCATTCCATATCATCCACAAAGCCAGCTCTGACGTCTCCAACTGTAAATTAGAATTAATGAGATGCAATGCAAACTCTTGAGCTTCTAACGGCGTTAAATCCTTTGCCCGGCAGGTGTAACTCATGGCCAGCATTCTGTGTCCCTCCGCAGCGTTACACAAGTATTTCTGCGTACAGTGCTTTACGTCCAGCAGCCACTCCGCAAAACTGTAATGAAACAAGATTTTTGTATTTCCAAGGCCATCGATAAGGACTTTGGACAGGACATCCAATTTGCGCTGAAAATCTTCCATGGTCAGTGTCATGTTTTTGGTCCACACCGCGTGATACAATTCCGTGGTGGTCAAGGGCCTGCAGGCTGCGAGAATTACATTAAGGATAGGCTGGATCTTTGCAAACTGTTTTCTCACAAAAAGTCTCTGACAGAGCCAAAGGTAGAGGCCATTTAATGTTCCTGGAATATCACGGATCTCCCGTAACATGATAAAGTTCTCCACGACTCCATCTAGGACACGTTCCAGATACAAAAAGCAACCGCTGCTTTTGATGTGAAGCTGATTCAGCATTTCTGCCGTTTCTTTTGTGAGATGTTGTCTCAGGGCTTCTTCCTGGTCCAAGCGATGCAGAATATATTGCTGCACATCTTTCACAATGTAAGCCTTTCGGAGGTCGTCCAGACTTATTTTTCGAAAACCTGTTGAGAGGGGAGAAAGTCGTAATTATTTCTGATCCAGTTCTGCTTAACTCCGTGTTGGAAGAAGAGTTAATAAAAGCCAAGACATTTTTGGGTGAGGAACACCCACAACAAAATACTTTCCCCTGTAAACAGGGGAATGCAAATTAATTGTAATAGCAGAAAACTTGGATAATTAGATGCACTGTCATCATAATCTACTGTAAGAAAAAATACGTGCTATTAATGAAAATAATACCAAAAATCACTCTGAATTAGGCATTGTGCATCTGCCTCGGACAATACTAAACACCTAAGCAAAACCATCAAAACTGGAACCAAAATAAGATTATTAAGTATTATTTTATTATTAAAGGAATAATCCCTTCTCCATTGTGGTTAACAACGGAATTCTAATTTTCAGCTTCTTAGATTAAGACAATTATTATGTTTATTTAAGTACAGAAGAGGGTATTCACACCTGCTGCATATGCATGATTAAATGTATATAAATCACTAACCTGACTACCACAGTTTTATTTAAAAGCTTTTATGATACAGGAGAGACACTCAAAAATAGTTTTTAAACATCTTCAGACCTCTGCACACCAAAAATTACCCATTTTTTGCAAGTGAGGACTGAGTTCTAGACAAACACCCTGGCTCCCTGGTAGGTGACTCACTGTATAAAGACATAGGTTCTCTTGCAGTCGTATGATCTCAGTGTTTGTCCAGCCTGTTTACTCTTTAGTGGAAAAAGGGGCATTATTCCACACATGCAGACTGTGCCCATCCCCTCCCACTCGAGGAAACTGTTCCTAGCACCACTCTGCTCTTCAAACCAAAGCTAAGTTACTAAACTCTAAATTCTACTGGAGGAAAAGCAACCGTAGATCAATGTGTTCAATTCAATTCTGACCCCATCTCCACGGAAAAGAAATTATTTTAATTGAGCCTCTGAAGGATGTTGCTTCTAGATCTGTGTTTTTAAACACTCTGTGGATCAAACTGCTCAGTCTCTGAGGCTGTTCTGACAGCAAATTCAGACTGGTAACAGAGCTGTGGTTTTAGCTGCCCAGTGGCTTCAGCAGAGGTTCTGAATGTCCCGTTAAGGTCACTCTGTTAATTGTTTAGTCTACATGAGCACTGTACAAACACCACAGAGGAGAACGGAGAGGCCAACTCTGGAAGTGTTACTAAAATATTTCTGCTTCCCTTAGTAATTATGGAAGCACTACAAACAGGACTCAACCAACAGAATAACTAAAACAAAATCATACTTCTCCACAAAATGCAATCACTGGAGAGGACACTTTTGCACAGTCACTTCAGAGGATAAGAGTACACAGATTTTTGTGTATGAAGATTTTTGAATGAGAAGGCCAGGAGGAAGAAAATAATCTTTGTCCATTCGAGAGGCTTTTTTGTTTTGCTCTAAAAGAAAGCACAGAACCAATTTTATCCACCATAATGCACCACAAATTCAAATAATGTCCTAACCTGATCTGCAGGATGGCATAATTCATTGCTTTACTATGTATTTTATTAAAATATTCCATACGCAACTCTGTGAAGCCCTTAATTTTTGCACATAACCCAAATAAAAAACTTTGCTGAGTAAAAGCAGACAGTGCCCTGTGATTCTGCAGATTCCAAGCTCCCACTTGAAGTGAAAGGCTGTTTCTAGGTCAGGATCCTTCAGAAGATACAGAAATGAAAAAAATAACACCAAAGCCAGCCAGGGCATTGCTTGGTGCATGGACTCAGAGTCACGTGCATACAAGGAGCTGTAATTAGAGACAAGTGTCCCTTTGCCTGGCTCGTGTGTGCAGAGGGAACAGCTCTGTTCTGCTCAGTTTGGAGCAAATAAAACCACTCACTCACCTTCCTTTGAACTGCCCTGCTTCTCCTGCTACTGATCTGCCACTGTCTCTTGGCTGAACAACGACAGACAGGGAGCTCTGCAAACTCATTCTCTGTGTCTTTAGACCTAAGTGACCCTGCTCACAAAACCCCCAACCTCTCACATTAATCCCATGCCCACATCCTGCCTTCCAATATATACCTGCAAATGTAAGCTATTTTTATTTTAGTATTGCTCAAGTGTTTTTTCAGTAGTGAGTTTCATTTCCCTGCTATGAGAAAACCCCCAATGGACTGGCACAACAGCAATCCTGAGATTTCAGCTGATGTTCAGTGTTGCCTGACTAATGATTACACTTCACCTCCCCTGACTTCCAGCCTTCCCAGGAAAACTTGCAGTGATAACTGTTTAAGCGCCTCTGTCTCAGTCTTTGTGTCTCTGCTTCAAAAACAAAAGACTCTTGCATGTCTTGCAAGCGTTCTTTAAAAAAAAAAAAAATATTTTGCTTCCCAAAATGGGTGGGAAAGTGAACAAATAAACCCAAACCCTAAGCCCCTCCAAATTAAAAAGGAAAAAAAGGAAAGGTTTGTGTGTTTGGCATTTTTTTCCCCTTCTAATGAGGTATCAGTCCCAAAAGAAGTGCGGATGCTCCATTCCTGCAAGTGTTCAAGGCCAGGTTGGATGGGGCTTTGAATAACCTGGGATAGTGGAAGGTGTCCCTGCCCATGGCAGGGGGTTGGAATGAGATGGGCTTTAAGGTCTCTTCCAACGCAGAACATTCTAAGATGGTCTGATTACTTTGTTCCATACAAAAATAAAATATTAAAAGTATTTTAATAATAAGCTAAAAATATTACCCTGATCTGAGATACACCAAATATCTGAGCACTTCAGACTTATTTATTTGCTTCAGAAGTAAAAAAACTTCAGAAGGTTTCAGAGCAGTTTTGAACTATTTGATTGGCTGCATATTTATGGAAGCCAAAATTTCTTTTTTTTCCTTTTCTTTTTTTTTTTTTCTTTTCTGCAGCATTTCCATACTATATTTGTTAATGAGATCCTGTATTCTGTATCTGAAAGTAAGCCTGGCTAGCAAGAAGCACACTACACTCATACAGACCTTCACACATCCTAGGGATGAAATGCCCTTTTAAAGGCTGGGATTAACAAACTGCCATTGTAACAGAATTTGGGACATATACAGGATGTTAATTTTAACCACTGCATCAGTCCATACTATAGTAAGCAAATAATTCATAAGAAGCCTTATAGATAGAACTGATTTCTTTAAAGCCTGATTTTTTTGTTGCTAGCTTGAAGAAGGAAAACAAAGCTATGTTTTTTTCCTCCCAAATATCTGCCTAAATGAAGTCATTTTACATTTCCAAAGCTCCTGCAAACTTGCTTTTCAACCCTGCCCCATACAATAAGTCACTTTCATGGGCAAGAAACACCAAAATATTAAGAGAAAGCTCATTTTGTTTCAGATGCATTCCCATGAACTACTTAAGCTCAGCAAAACAGAAGTTACAGTAGACAGAACTTGCAGTCCCACGACCCTGCTTCTTGCATTGTTAAAATTTTTCTTACAACACATCACTTTCAACCCAATGGGAGCTCCAGTATGGATTGTTCTAATTTATTACATTTCTGGCAGTTCTGTAAACAAATCTGCTCCAAATGTATTCCTTGGCAAGACCTAGGGTCATTCAAAAGGGAAAAAAAACACATCTTGGCTATAAATACTTTTATAGCATGTCAACCTTTTCATACTTTAATAGTAAAAAAGCTATTAGCTAGCACGTTTCAATTCTTTAAAATACCCTTCCACTTTCCATGTTTAAATGGATTTACACAAGCACGTAACAGGAGTACATTTAAGTACATTTTAATGTATTTAACTGTATTGTTAGCTTTAGAGCAATCCAAATTATTACAGACATGGCAGTAATTTGGCATTAATAATTTATCCTGCTGATCTAAGCAGTATTGAATTAGGTACTTCTGTGGCCATTTATGCACACCTGCTCAAAAAGAGTAACTTCTCCAGCAGAGTAAAAGGGCACCTGGAGACTCAGGCAACACACTTAGCTTTGAGTGCATTTGCAGGATATTGTGCATTACAAATTCCTCTGCCTCTTCTACAGGTGCTACAAGGCACTGAGGCTGAAACCTGCTGCTCCCACTGGTCCGTGTCACTGCACAGAAGTTTATTTAATTAGATCTACAGGTAACAGTCCATTTAAAACAATTTAGTCTTCCCTCTTTAATTACAAGGTAATTAAATTCCAAGTTCACACACAATTTTTTGCGAGGAAATATAAAATTCCCTAGTACTATGCTTTCAAAGTGCTAATGAAAAGAAAGGACATGGCAATTAAAAGCTCCCTATGTATTTCCCAAGCATTCTAAATAATTTTTCTTTCCAAACCTACACAAGAAATAAACTTTTTCAAAGTTTCAATATTATAAGTTAGTTTTGCAACCACATAAATACATAGTTTATCTTTTATAGTAAGAATCCAACTCCCATGAAGACTTCAAAGAAACATGAAATCACCTAAATAAATTCCAACTTACTGTGAAAAATTAGAGGACAAGTTTGAACTTTTATTTTGCAAATAATCTCTCCTGAAGCAGTATCATACCATTTATTTTCTAGAATGGCAGGAAAGTTCAGCTCCAAATCTGGCAACTGATTTGATTTGGGGATTCAGCAATAGAACTACTTGAGTATCTCTAATCACCAGTGAAGTTTCTGAGAGAAGCTGCATTGTGATTTTTTTTACTGCATTTCTCTAAAATGTTCACATTTTTGCTTATTTTTAAACGTTTTGGAAAGGCTGTGGGGAAAACGACCCTCCCCATCTATTCAGACCAGTAAACAGTAGAAACATGAGAAGGACATGTTCCCGAGATTTCTGATCAAGAACAAATGTGGACAAATATCAAACACTAAAAGTTCCTGTGTGTCTGGACCTGAATGACAAATAAAAGGATGAGTAAAAAATGGATGACACTGTCAGTTCCTGCCTATGGACAATGGATGAATGGAACTTAAGCTGCCTCTGAGGCCAAACTGAACTCTTTCACCTCCGCTTTTGTTTTTGTTTTTTTTTAATTGAATTTTCCAGTATCTTTCTGGTATTTGTCATTAATTTCATGAGAACTACGGCTCCCTGTGATGGGACATCTGCACAGGTTGTGCTGCACTGGTGCACTCATGCCTCATGCATTGGAGGGAATGTCAGTGTTTAACTGAGATTTATGTGTCTAGCAAAAAAAAAAAAAGAAATCAGGCAAATGCCTATTTAAAAAAAACCTTTTAAAATCATTTGTACATAAGCACTTTTGCCTATTTACCTTTATGCTGCTAATGAGAAATTATCTGCTGTTCACTCCAACTTATCTATGTAAAATTACCTGATTTAAAAATGCCTCAAGTTTTCCAACTAATATGAGGGATTTTCAAGACAGGAAATTTTGTTTTGTAAGCACGACTCCTACACTTTCAAGATTTAGCCTCATTTTTAGAAGAAGCATTAGAATTAGCTCATTAGCTATAAAAGAAAAAAAAATGCTCTGTACCACTTTCATGCTGGAAAGGCTGTGTTGATGTATCTGCTTGAGTGCCCATACTTGGAGCCAAATGATAACAATGATGATGTGGGAGACAAAGTGGATAACTACGGGTGCAAGACAGGATTGTTCAATTTAGGGGAAAGGCCACTAGGAAAAGCAAGTGGGCAGCATGTGCAGCTGGTGACAGAGCACATGAAGAGAAGGCAGTTATCTGTCCCTCTCCTTTTATAACTCACTTGGCATTTGCTCACTGTGGAGGGTGACCACAGACTCAGCCAGGCATCATCATCTCACATTTGGTTCATATTTTTGAGGTTGTCTCTGTAGCCACAAGAGGCAAAACTTTTTTTTTTAACTTTTTTTTTTTTTTTTAAATTAATGAAAGCTGAGAATCTGAGCAAGGGGAAGAAATCTGTAGCATGTTATGGTACTACAGAATCTGGGAATACAGAAAGGCTCAGAGCACAAGCTGCAGCAGATGCAGGCACAGCTATTCAGTTTTCATAAATAAGCCTCCACCAGAAGTGAAAGAACAAAGAGGATCAGAACAAACACCCCTCCTCCTTTTCTCATTCTTAGGAGTGCTAGGGATGATTATTCACCCCTGGCAGCATCAGGATGACAGTGGGTGAGAAAGACTGGACTCTCTCTTCCATGTCATCACTATTTCTGGCTCAGGAGCTGCTTGCACAACTCCCATCTGTACTGCACACCCAAAAAAGAGCATCATCAGGACAAGGCCACTGCAGCAAGCCTGCTTCCAGCCATTCCACACTGCTGGAATGAGAGCTAAATCTGTTTGTCAGGCAGATCCAGAGGAAGTTTTCACTGCATGAAAATTTTAAGTCAAAACAGTTATAAACTTACTGCAAGCAAATTAATATTGGTTAATGTATATTGCATACCATACTCCAAAACTTTTTAAACAGAAAAAAATATACAGATGGGATACATTTTCTTAATCCATCCTAACAGAATCCCAGTCTCTTATGAAGTTATAGTGCAACTGATTTTTATTTGGCCCAAATACTTTTTCTTGATCTTCTATTCTGCCCACCAACTAAATGTAAATAGCTTTAAAAATCGGCTCAGCTAAAAGTAAACAATTCAAACACCACAAAGGAGAAGAGTTTGCCCCAGTAGAAGAGTTAATGTCAGCCAATCCTTTTCAGGCCAGAACCCAAAAAGAAATCCACGTTATTTGCAGTTTTACAACACCAAGTTGCATAGTTTCTGAAGTCAAGAGAAGCTTCAGCCATGCTCCTCTTATCCTCACTGCACCTTCTGCAAACCTGAATAATGGGTAGTAACAGGAAAATCCTCCAACACTGTTTTAAATGGGCAGCCATCACATTGGCTGTAACGTCACATTTTCCTTTCACAGTGGCTAAACCACAACTAGCTCTGAATAGACCCTAAAATTTCTTCTCAATTTGTATCCAATTCTTTCTCTGCTGTACCTTCCCCACAGTGAAGATGGGATTAGTATCACACATTAATTTCCTTTATGCTGTTCATCAAACCATAATCTGTGGAAATCAAAAATTAACTCACTGCAATTAAATTTATTTTAAAGGCATATCCGTTACTTCTGCTGATTTTTCCTGTCAGGAATTCCATCTGGAAATATACTTTGAAGACGACAGCAATTTTTTAGGGCTAGTCTGAAACACTGCATGATTCAATGGAAAGGAAATAGGACTGTTGTGAGAAAGTCTTGTCTGTTTTTTTGGCAATAACAGCATAACTAATCAGCCAAACTTTGACAAAACTATTCCCATATGAATGCCTGAAGGAACCCTGTGAAGCTACCCGAAGTTTCTTTTCGTTGTCACATACTCCCAAATACCAGTCTTCATGTCTGCCACTGATTAATACTGTACTTCATTCCAAAATGCAATTATCCCATTGACCTTCTGCCACTGTGGAAATGAGCAAGCCTATGGGTCTAACTTATATAATCACATTTTTGTCATAATTGTGTCCTTAATACACACAGGCTTCATACATAGGCCTGGAATCCAGTCCAGATATTGCCCTTTATTAAATTTCAGAGAACTTCCAGTAACAATGTCATTACAGTGCAGAAATGTTCTCATGACACACTAAAGCCTGGATGAAGAAGCTGTAAATTTTTTTTTTACTGTGCAACCTTTGCCGAAAGCACAGTCCAAGAATCCACATCTACATTGTTCCTCTCTCCATTTTCACCTTCAGAGATTATTACCCACTTTCTGCAAACACGGGAGAGATTTTAATGGGAGATGAAAGGAAAACCTTCTGAGGTTATAAGGAATGGGTGTAGGCAGCTGAAATACTTCTGCACTTACACATCACCTATGCTGTTTGAAGATTTATAAAATGAGCAAAGCAAAACTCAAAACACTGAAGAGAACACGGATGCTCTGCAAAGATAAAAATTACCTCTAAAATGCTTGGCTGATTTAAGCTTTCCACAGTCCTTGGGAAACAGGGTGCTTTTGAGAATTACTATTTTTGCTATTGTCATTTCTTAGAACTAAACATGCAGCAGTGCTTTCCACCATCCCCAGGGCCTGGTAAATACAAAGTCCTAGGTACAGGTCCCAAACAATTCCTGTGCTCCGTGCTCACCTGTAAACATTTTTGTAACAGCTTTACTCTGCTTGCGGGCAGAACACAGGAGGAGCAGCCAGGGAGGGAAGAACTCGAAGTGGCTGGCTAAAATCTCTGCTATTGTCCCAGATAAACTCGTGGAAGTCTGTTCACCCTCAGAAACATTACAGCCCTCGTCCACCGAATCCACCAGCATGAAGAGGCTCTGCTGAGGGGGCTTCATTCCCAAGAGAGGGAGCAGAATGCACCTGGAAGGAAGATCACACAGAAAGAACACAGAGAATTGGTATTTCAATGCATTTAACAGTACCTTTAACAGTACAGGCATCTAGGACAAACCGATGATCGACTTAAAATGCAAAGTTACTTTTTAAAAATAGTTACCATGGAAAATATTGAAGTAGAACAAACTAAAAGAAAGACTTCGAACAGGTAGTGATGTAGTTCTTGTTTAGGCACCGTTACCTTTTCATGAACTTCTAATTTATAACAATACTTAAAAATTATGTAATATTGTTCAACTCTAGTTAGAATACTTGGAAAAATGGTGCTTCACCAAGAAGCCACTTGGCCTAAAGCTTAAGAGCTTTACTACTGTTGTCTCTGCCAAAGCTGTTGCTATTGCTTATCAGAAACCAATAGTGAACAATAGCAGGGCATGAAACAAAAATCTGAAAGACACATGAAATATCAAAGCTCAAAGAGTTCAAGTCTGAATGAATAACGTTATTACAAAGAACAGAATTTCTGCCATACCTCCACAAATAAAATTCAAATTTAGCAGCAGACTGAAGTGTTCAGTGGTGACTTTGATGTATTAGCTTTTATTTATATTGAAGTTGCCAAGCTGCTGTTACTGGGAAAGGATTATCTGCATCCTCAGGATGCAGCTCTAACAACACATCTGTTTGTGTGGCTAAAAATTTCAAATGTGCATCTGCTGTTGCACTCTTTGGCAGGTGGTTCTTAAAAATATACCTAACTGCATTTACATGTATCTTTAAACAGCACTGCTTAACCATCACGCATCTATTCAGTATTTCCACACTACACAACTGGGGTTTTTTTTGGGAAACTTCATAGTGAATTAGGCCTGTAAGTTCCTGTAAGACTGATCTATCTTTAAATACACTTGGCAAGTAAACTTTGACTTTATAGTACAAGGATTTGGAAAATGAAACGAGGTGAGAAAAATACATACCTGACAGTTTACTCTCTTGTAAATTTGCTGTTGGCACATGTCCAGAAGGCATGCCCATCGTAAGTATTTTTTGTTTTACTCAATACCACAATAACTTTTTTTCATTTATTTTACAGAACAAATTTACTTTCAAAAGACTTTGGTCAACACATTATCACCTACCAAGCATTCGAACGGGAATACAGGAAAATCTTGCCTATTAATGCAAGAATTTAACCTACTTCAGAAACTATTCATAAGCTTTGTTAGCGGGAGGTTTGTTATTTTCTGGTTTTCTGACTGAGGAAAAAAGCAAAATGGAAACAGTGGTGCACTTTTCCTGTCTGATAGTAGCAGAACAAAATCTAGCAGAACAGACTAGGGGCGAAATTTCCTCACAGGTATGAAAAAGAAGTACAGAATACTTGTGATGTGAAAATATCTCGTATTAAATGGATTTTAAAATATGGCCTTCTCCTCTTTTTTTTCCCAGAAGGCTTCTGGAACTATTTGGTAGTTCTTCCTCAGCTAGGTACTCCTTCAGAGGATGCCTGATGTACAACTGGAATCGCTGCTCACTAAAGCTGGGAAGTTAAGCAGCTACCAATTTACAGAACAGGAAATTAAAGTAGCCATGAGGTTAAAATTACTTTCCCAAGTGATGCCAATCCCACAATGAAAGGAGGCAGTGGGAAATGACCACATTTCCCACCCCTTCCCCCACCACGATACTGCCTTGCCCCCTCACATATTTGTGCCAAGGCATTTTTCCTGCAACATTTCTTTCCCTATCAAAACTAATTTTCTTCTCGCATAGTTCTCTGTATGAAATTACTTTTTGAGAATGAATGTTGCTCTGAGATAGGAAGAAATGGTAACAGCTTAAATTAAAAATCTCACTTAAAATCCATGTGACCCTAACAAAATGCCTATGAAATACCTAAGGAGCATTCAGAAGCATTCTTGTGTCAGTTTTTACCTGTTGGGAACACCACCAAGAAAAGCGAGCAGTCATGTCTGGGAAAGATTCCCAAATCACTCTGCCTCCAAACAGGGCTGGAAACAGATGTCTCAGGAGTAATGTAAGCACTAGGCAAGCACTAGGAGATCAATTTTCACCAGTAATCTCAGCAATCACTGCTTCCAGGGACTTTCTGAGATTCAGTCTTTGCATTTAACATCCCTTAACTGGCCACACTTCCACAGGTTTGTGCAAGGCTTGTATGAACTGGTTTAAGGCTCTGGCATTCACAACAGCAAGGCTGGCTGCAGCTTAGCTCACATAAAATAACCCTTCCTTTTGTAGTCTAAAAACCAAAATGTCCTTGTTCCATTTGATATCCTTCAACTTCTGACTGGAAGGGGCAGTGAGCAGTAATGACATATTCCCACTATCTATGCCATTTATACCACTGTGGTATAGATCAGTCCTAGCATACCCAAGATGCTCCACAAAATGCTATTCCACAGCCCCTTGTCTCCCTGCGCTCTGCTTCCTTCCACTTCACAATACTTGTATTTCTGAATCTTAACCTAATTTAAATTCTACTAGGAAAAATATATGCACATAAGAAATGAGGCACAATGACTTCTCCCAGCCTAGAGGAATATTAATACAAGCGTGGCATTAACAAGATATTGATCGGGCTTTCTCTTTGAGTGCCCTTTGAAACTGTTTGATAAAATTCTGTTCTTCAGAGGCACTTTACATCACGGGTTCAGAGTGGACGCCAAGGAACAGAACAGTGAAACTTTTCGGGAAGCGCTGTGCTAATTTGCCAGAAGCCACAAATGTGACAGCCAGGGGATCAGCCCCAGACAGCACAGGGTTATGAAAGGCAGGTCCTGCCTGACCAGCCTGGTCTCCTCCTGTGACAGGGTGATGGATGTCACCTCATCACTGGATGTTGTTCACCTAGATTCAGTAAAGCCTCTGCCAGCCTTTCCCCCATCACCCTGCTGGACAAACTGGCTGGATGGAGGAGTCTGAAGAGAGGTGGGGAAGGGAGTTAAACCCAGCTGGGGGCAGTCACCAGTGGCACTGCCTGGGCTCAGTACTAGAGCCAGGTCTGGACTGCACCTTTTTCTGGACAGGGTCACCGAATGAACCCTCACTCAGTCAGTCTCTAATCCCAAGACGTGGTTTAGTGGTGGACTTGGCAGTGCTGGGTCAATGATCTCAAAGGTCTTTCCCAGCCTACACCATCCTATGAGTCTGTGTTTGCCTCCCTAACACGATTTAGTAACTCCACTCTCCTACCATCTCTTGATTACACAGGAAAATAACATAAATCAACACGGAATTAACAAGGTCTTTAAAGCACTTCCCTAAAGGGTGATTCATCTACAGATTGTTGTAACAGATTGCTTAATTGCAGAGTGCCTCTCAAAAGATTGGAAGTTGATTTTCTTTACCTTCTGAAAGGGTAACAGCTTTATCTTTACAACTTTTATATTTAATACAGATATAAAAGTGGCTATCGTTATGAACAACCAAGTTAACTAGTCCGTAAAATACAAAATCTCCAGAGAAAACAGCACAATTAGGTATTTTAAATGATGGAATTCATTTTAATGGCAATCTAATGACTTACTTATGCAGAGCAAAGATGTTTGACATGCTCTGCAGCAAGTAAGAATTCCTCAGAACAATGAATCATCCCACAGAATTCTTCAAGATTGCTACTGAGTTGACTGAACCCATGCAAACATGATTTTCCACACATGGAAGGAATACACACAGGCTATGCTGAAGTTCTGCTTATGGCTGGCCTTGAGATTTTTAGATCAGATCCACAAACACACAAAGACACAACAGAACAGAGTAGAAAGACAGCAGCGTTGTCCACAAAAGCTGAAAAGAGTCACAGTGGAGTGCATATACTTTTTTTATAAAGAAAAAAAAATTAAGCAAACACATTTCCAAATAGCAATTAATGAGTGGCTCTAGGGGCAAAAGAAATCATAATGTGTTCTTCCTATTTGACCGTCTCTGGTGTATTAAAAATCCAGCTATGTCCCCACTTAAATTGGGAGTGTAGCTTTCTAAAAGAGCTCTAGTTTCTCTACCCAGTGCTCTGCCAGCACTCACTAGTGACAAACACACAGAGCAAGTGTATAAAAATCATCTCATGAGCAGGCCAGAAGCAGCAGGGGGAAGGAAAAACAAAACAAACAAACAAACAAACAAAAACAACATCAACAAAAAAAAATAAAAACACAACTCCCTACCCATGATTTGTCAGACTTCATGTGCTGCTACTTTTAGCAAAGCATGATACACTTCAAATTTAATAATGGAACTGACGTATTTTGAAATCTGCTGTACTACTACTACTGAGCTCTTACCTTTCTTTTTCTAAACTGTGTAACAATGCTTTAACAAACTGCTTTTTAAAACACTTCCCATGAGATTACATATTACTATTTCCAATTTGTATTCTCGAGAAGCACCATCCCAGAGTTGTGCATCAGGAATTTACAAACTCTGTTCTTTCCAGAGAAAGTTTGTAAAAAAGCAAACAACATCATTACCTCACACGTATCCTCCTCCTGCTTTTTCCCATCTTTCTACTCCAGATTCCTCGAGGAAATTCACCAGCTATTTGTTATATTCCTAAATCCTGCATATTGATCAGGAATATACCTTTATATATTGGATCTATGTCTTTGTATGTATAAATATGTATTTATACATAAAGAGTTTAACAATACCTGGTGTATAATAAAATAATTCTCCAAGCACTCATCTCCGTCTTCAGAAAAGCAAACTAGCTTCCTGTAAGGGGCTTACAACACGATATACCACAGCCCTTTATAATGTAATTTTTAAGACACTTATTTCCATTTATGTTATATCGGCAAATACAGAAAATGAAGTGCACAGTGAGACTGGAAACCAGCCAACTATATTTACATAATGTTGCAGTAATTTTTGCCAGCAATGTAAGAAGCAGTGGGATTTTTGCCTAAAAATCACACGCTGAGATCTAGCAAAAATCCTAACCACGAAAGGGAAACCTGATTCTGCTGCCTCTTCCAGCTCTAAGTGAGATATAGCAGAAGCCACTGCTGGGGAACACGCAGGGAAGGAGGAGAAGGAGGAGAAGGAGAAGGAGATAGGGCAGATAAGAGCTGGAAGAGCTGCATGCCAGGGAAAGGGGAAGGAATTTTCTTGTAGAGACACTACAGAGAGGAGCTCAGGCCATGGCAGGATATCCAAGGACAGAACACCAAGGGCACAAGTCTACACAACAAGGTTTTCACTATTTCCACTGCCCACGGAGTAAATGTAAGAGCTTCTAAACGCCTAAGCATAGAAAATAAAATGCTAAACTCCAGAGATTTCTAAATCATCTCTACTTGAAACATTCTCACAAAGTGCTGTCACTCTGACAGCAAACACCAGAGCTTGCTTCTCACATGCTTACAGACATGTTCATTTGTATACTGCAGTAATCCTGGGGTTGGTTAGCAGGGAGTATAATCCATTAAAGATGTCTGTGCCCACCACCCCCAGTTCTCAATTTGCATTTAAAAGCAAGGAGCCAGTGAAGATAAAGTTGTTAAAGACTGTTAGAAGCTTCAGCAAGGACAGACTTCCACCAATAGCTGCACTTTTCTCCTTTGTTTTCCAAACTGCATTTGGGGCACAGGTCACAATAAAAAAAGAAAAGGTGAATTTAACTTCTAATAAAATTGACAATTCCTGCTGTTCAGCTGATGAATTATTACCCTCTTTCCAAGTACTTTTACCAGCTGTATTCACACAGTAACAAAAACCAGAGCATCTTTACAAACTGCTTGTGGCACTGTTTGTAGAGGAGTGAGTTTTATTTTGTCCTGTGACAAGGCATTTGTGTCTTATGGATGACTTACAGTAAACAGTTTATTTACCTGCCTTATAATGCGTTCTGGCTAATGATTAAAAGGGAAATTAATGAGCAAATCAATAGCTGCTTTCTGTATATCACCACCCCAATTCTTGGCACTATATGCATGTGGAACACAGGCCTTTCCTTCCTACTAATTGCCCAGCTGCTCATTCTGGTAATAACATCCAGAAAAAAAGACACACGGGAGCCTTAACTAACCGGGAATATTTATGAAACACGAGGGCTGTGAAGCACGGAACAATTCCACACTTTAAAAAGCTGCAAAATTTAACCCATAAGGCAAAAGTGGAGTGACCCAGCTGGATGTGTGCACACCTGTGTACACAGTGATGGATCTGATCTGCTTATCGAGGTCCTTGTTCTGTACTTTCTCAACAAGCTAAAGTGCACTGCAGCTGATTATGACTTTCTGACTAAGTGTAACACTGGAATTAAGGCACACTCCTGGGCTGCAGTATAATACAGACTGTTTCTAGTAAATTATTTATTTACAGGCTGCGCAGGAAGACAAACTGCCTCTAACAATTCTACCCAACCATGGTTAATCTTATGAAGGAAGGGGCAAAAAGCAGAAGAGAAAACAAAACAAAACAAAACCCACCCTGAGAATCACCTATTGGGAAAGCTCTAGGTGAAGTACACAGATGTAAATCAAGGGTCTGGCCTTTTCAGAAGTGGTGAATTAGAAACAGCAGGCAAGTCTTGTGCAACTCAATACCTGATTTTGCAATGTCTTGTAGCAACCTGGATTTTATCTGCAATTGTAAGGCAGACTTGCAGCCCCACCAGGAGAACACAAAAGCCAGCTCTAGGGCATCAGGCCAGACAAAAACAGAGTTTATGGTGGAACCAGCACCACTGGTCCCATAGAAACAGCCCATGCTGGACCCTGGGTATTGATTAGAGCCCTCCTACTGTCTCACACAAATGCAGAGGTGATTTCTGGCTACAAAGCACTGCCAGTGGTTCTACTTGTGGATTTACTTCAAACCCCGGAAAACAGAAGCCTTAAGAGCAAATATTTTGGTGTAATAGTGGAGTGCCCAGAACAGTTTACAAACAACTTGGCTATTACAAAGGACAGACAACTATGGCTGAAAACCATTCACAACTGCTACCAGGAGCAGGCTGACTGTATTTTAAATGGAATATACTTGCCATATGTGCTAGCATATAAAATATACTCTAAATTACTCCGAGTCTGACATATAAAAATCTGTGTCCCCTAAAGGAAAGAGGGGGAGAGTACACAAGACAATGACAATGAAAAGATTTTCCCCAGACATGTAATATATAAAAAAAGGCAATGTATTCTACACCAACTCTCACAGTTCTCTTTTATAGTGATGGAGAGATCAGCTAGTCCCCTTCCCCACCTACAGCAGGATCAGCTCTACATCTGTCATGCCTGAGATACAAGCTTAGGCATCGCTGAAGATTTCCACCAATCCATACTGTCTCCCTAAGCCATCCATTCCAGTGCTTCAATATTCCTGAAACTGGGAAGTTTTCTCCTTCCCTTCGTGTGTCCAACCTTTCCTGCAATTCAAACCTTGTACTTCCCGCCTTATAACTCCTGCCCCACAGATAACACCAGGGTCATTACAAGGAAGCCAGCAGTACCCAAAAATTTATAACCATTTCTCTCCAGTCACCTGATAGAATTAAGAAACAGGCTGAAAAAGATTAAAAACCACAGGTCAGACCCCTATGAAACCAACATGAGGTGCTGTGTCAGTTTTAAAGTGCAGTACTGATAATTAAGTACAGTTACTAATCTCTTATTCCACGTAGCCAAATACAGTTCTACCTTGCACATGGCCTGTTTGCACCAGTGTCATGCAAGCAAAGCCTTCCTGCAGTCAAGACAGCTTTATGGTTATCCCTTATCCACGAGTCCTGTGACTCCTCCAAACAGACATGAGATTAAATTTATCAAAACCAAACCGTCTCATACCACCTTAGTTGTTTTTCACCTCTGTTATGTCCCAGCTGCTTGCAAATAGGTCTGGTTATTTCTTCTGGCATTTTTTGGCTCGACTGACACGCCTCTAATTCCCCACACCTTTTATATTCCTTCTTAAATCAAGGCACTAAATACACCGATTTTTCTTTCAACTCCAAGTTTACAGCAATCCTGATAAAGACAACTTGTCCTCTGAAGACAATCAGTAGCAGTTTGGGAGCATCTCACCTATTCTATGTTAGGTCTCTGAGATTTTTGTCCTGGGCCATGTTTTCCTTTGATCTTTCCTATTTCTCGCTACTTTTAATTATGTTAGCTGACTGCAAAAGGACTGCTTTTAAAGAAAGGGCAATATACATTAGATACATTAGCACTCAAATTTTAACTTTCCTACAGCTGTTAGTTTTTTCTCCCCAAGGAATAGCAGACGAACACTTGGTGGATATTGACTTTTTTCTGCTAACGTACATACGGAGTTACTTCTTGGAAAACACACCTCACAGGAAACACGATCAACGCACCTTGAACTTGCAAGCCTCGCTCTCATTTTTACATTACTCTTTCACTTCCACATTTAGTGGCTGCTCTCCTTTCTTTCTGCCACCTTCCTGCTAGAGTTTAACACGTGAGCACCTAGGAGCTCAGTTTCACTGCATTAGACATTTAATACAGTGCTTCGAGACCTCAGTGCTCTTCCCAGCCAATTCCTTTCTTCATCAGATCTTACTCACAAATCCTCTGAGATGGTGAACAACTCCATCTTTTAGTTTGCCTTTCTTCCTTCTCCACTTCTAAGCAAAGAAATCATAGAATCATTTAAGGTGGAAAAGACCTTTGAGTCCAACCATTAACCCAACACAAGCATTTCAAATCATTTCATAGTCACTACGTCCAAAATGTTTCTTTCATTTCCTCAGCTGATTTCTTCCAACCTGGCTGAAGCTAATAATTTGTGTCTCCCCACTAGGTATTCTTTCCTCTTTGACATCAGAAGTATGGTCACTGGCAGACTCCTGCTTGTGTCACACCTTCCCAGCTGATGTTTATCTCCTATTTGTTATTCAAATTTTTAACTGTGCAGACATTATCTTCCAAATTCTATGCCTATAATGCCACTTGTTATCTTAAAGCATCTTAGCTTACTTGAGCTTGCTGCTTTGGTAAAGCACTTGTAATTTTACAGAAGACAGGGTTTTGAGGTGTGGGAATCTCCCTTGGTTACTAAGAGCTCTATTTGGACAAAGCAGGTAAACTCTCAGACACACAGGATGGTCTGATAGGTACTTGGTAGGTAGATTGATTTACAGTCCATGAAAGACCAGGCTTACCAACAAACCTTGAACTAGAAATCCCACATGTAGGGCTATCACCACACGTGGTATTTGTATTTTATTCAGATTTCCCAGTGGCTTTAATTTCTTTACTTTATTCTAGAACCACAGGCAAGCATATTATGTACAAAACAAGCTACTTTTTTTTAACACATACCTGTTATACAAGTCATCCTGACAGATCTTTTAGAGCACTGAACTCAGTCTTGACTGTACACTAAAATTTCCAGTTCTGCTTGTTCACCCCTCACCTTTTTTCCATTAGTATAAAGACACCTAAGGCATTTGATTACTCCCTGTCTTATCTTCTTGTCTGTCCCATGACCTACATGACTAAGCCTACTTCCCTTCCTCCTCCATCCCCAGTTTTTGAGCTGTTGAGTAAGTTGCTGCTTTTTAGATTTATTCCTGTAATTTGCCATCCACCAGGGGTTTTTTTAAAGGTCTTTAATTAGGGCCAAAACCCAGTATTTTTATTTCTATTAAGCATCACTTAAGTTCTCAATGGTATTATTTCCTGCATATCCAGCTCTCTTTTTTTTTATAAAAGTAGGAGGTGTCAAAGAAAGTACACTTTACATCAATTGCATGAGATGAAAGCATCAAATCAGACTCACTGAAAACTACCATCAGTAGGAATGAGACAATTGCCTATACATACTTCACCTTATTTTCCATACATGTAAAGTTGGGATAATAACTTACTTTGCAAATATTCAAAAAGTCTGTGGTTGAAATACAACGTGTAAGAGTGGGGCACCACAATAACAAAATGAACAAGTTTATATATGCAAGAGAATGCATTAAAATTAAAAGGTTAGTTTTAAATAATTTATGAAATCAAAGCAAAAGCATTTATCAAATGAAAGCAAGTGAAATACACACACACACACACACACACACACACACACACACACACAATTGGTCTTTTCAGCTTTCCTTATTAACTACCTGATTCTCTAGTCACAGGAAAACTAATATTTCTTTGTTAAACAAAAATGTAAAAAAAAAAAACCCATAAATTCTATAAGCTGTGTTACCTGAACACATCAGTACACTACAGAGTTGGAATCCTTGTAGCTTTACAGACATTTGAATTTGTAGGCATTCTACGTTTTGGAGACAGACAAACATCCCTTTCTTTTTTCTGTTTCTATTCATGCAGTGCATAAACACAACTGAAGGAAGAGATATTTCTTTCCAGGTGTATGATTGTATTTGCTGGCATGAGAGAAATGCTAAGCACAAAAAGAAACCTAAAAACTCCCAGATGAGGCAGGTAGAAAACTGCACTGAATAAATTCAATTGTGTGGCTGTTGTCAGGCTATATGCTAGTTTACTAGTTTCTATTATTCCACAACCATAAAACAGAATACAGTAGATTAATAAACACAATAAAAGAGTCACCATCACTACTGCAGTTCAGTCTGACAACTTCCAAATTAATTACATTTTTCCTATGCATTCCAAAAGGAAAAAAAAAACCAACACTGCTGATTGGGAAGGAGGAAGAAGAGGAGCTGCAATGGCTGTTTCAGCAGTAAGCTGCTCCTTCAGAACAGGGGGCTCCAGAACTGCCAGACTGGAAGGACCAGGCTAAAGAACAAGAGACTTTCTGAAACAGTCATCATTCCCTCATCAATTTGTTCCACACCTGCCTGTGTCATGTCCTGCACACCATCATGAAGAACCCCACACTTCCACTGCTGAACTGACTACAGGATTACACTGTCCAACCTCATTTTGAGAAAATCCTCTGCACAAATACCAGATGAAAACCTGCTGAGAATTTACCTTCCTAGCTAAGCACACACAAGACAGCTTTCCTACTCTGCTTGTGCTACCACATATCTTTATCCATCTTATTTTCCATCTTAGTAAAATGGACTATCCTAACATTTATTGCACTTAGTTGAAGAGGCAACAGATGGAGCAGCTTTCCTGTGTCCCATTCAAGATTACTCTCCCATACTCCCCACACTACAATTCACAGCATATGTTCCTCATGCATCACTTTGGGGCCTTATCAGCTACCTTGTGGTTTGGGATTTTTCATCCCCAGCCCCGAGCAGATACAGTTTCTCTGTTTTCCCTGTAAAGCTGCAGTTGATGCTTTCTGTTTTGCCACCATAATTTACTCTCAAAAAAACGCTGTCAGGTTAGCACTGTGTAGACCTGAATCTATAATCTTACAGCACTGATGCATCTAGCTTTTAACTGATTTTGTAGCCTCATATTTATTAGCGTTAGTTACAATAGAACAAGTGACAGAAACTCTATCTTCTTCTTCCCCCCCTCCTCCAATTTTTCGTACACAAGTTGTTTACTGCGAATGAGAGCGACCATTTAAAATAAAAGAAGGCACTAACAAAAAGAAGTATAGAAACACAAAAAGATTTGGTGGTGTGCTGCTGGCTGCTGAAGTTTCCATCTGTCAGACTTTGATCATTTAGGGTAATCCAAGGACACAATTTTTCTTATCATAGATCAGCTGAGCTATTTTTCTAATGTCCTGCTGAACTCTACTCCAGAAAGTGCAGAAGAAGGACAGACAGCTCAGTGTATCATGCTCACTATCACTACAGGAGAGCTGATGTAGTTAAACCAAGACTTGTTAAGTAACCACACTAACATGGAGATCATTCCATAATCCCATTCTTAAGAGTTTTCCTCCTGAGGTTCACTCCTACCTCCTGTTACTGTCATCTCTATACTGCTGGTATTGTCCTTAACCAACCTAGAACTCCTGAACGGAGCTCTCTTTCTTCCAGGACAACTCCATGATGCTGCAAATAACCTTAAATAAGGTGCTGTCCGGGCCCCTTCCTTCTCTATCTCTCTAAGATATCACAGATCTGTAGCACACAACCTGCCCAGCCATGTGCCCACCTCCCCTTCTCCACATAAGCACTACCAGCTCTTAGAGCAGGACGTGACAAAGAAAAAAGCCTGAGGAAAAGACACTGCTGGTGGTCTGTGGACTCAAAGTGCACTCACATATGATCCTTTAGTCCATCTTTCCTCTCACTCCCATCAACTTAAGCAGCAGCATCCACAACTGATCCCAAAAATCTGATGGCTTTCTACCTGCAGAGTCCTTACTTTGTGTGAAGGTATCTGCAAACATGTGGCAGAGAGAGGAATTTGACAGCAATTGGTTTGCCCCTTTTATTTCATTATGTAAATTTCCCCAGTTGCCTTCTTTTCATTATCCCATTTTCAATTCTTTATTCATGCTATCTTCTCACATTTTGATGTCAACAAGCAGAACAGGAACCTACCCACCTCCATTCTTTCCAGCACCTCCTCTGCAATACCTCTGAACACCTCTGTACAACTCAACCCTTGGGTCAATGTAAATATTTTCTTGCCTTTTTTTTGCCTGATTATTTCTTTTTCAGCAATCATTCTTCAATCACAAAGTGTTTTTGCATTAACTATTGAAAACACTCTTGCTCCTGGACAAAGACAGGAGATTTCTCACTATTCCCAGTGTAGTGTACGTATCATCACACACAAGAAAATTGAAACCTCTTCAAGTCATTGCTTTTACAAGGCAATATTTCATTACTATCTTCTCCCAGTATGTCAGACACACTGCATCGTTTCTACTTCACAATCCACCAAATCCTTTTAATCTTTCATTGAAAAACAAGAAAGGAAAAGAAACCTAAACCCTTGCACAAGCTATGAACATATGCACAGAAAACTGAAGGGAAGGGAAATAATTAACAAGTAAGAATTGCTATGAAGGTCCATCTAACTAAACAGCTTATAGGAAAACCTGTAAGGTTTAAGTCTGAGCCACATTGATTAAAGCCAAAATGTTAATGCCTATAGAAGTAGAAGACAAAAAGGTCTATGTAAGTTGTCATTATTAAAATGCCTCGGGGAAACTTTCTTATGGTAATTTAATCTGAAAAGGTTAAAACCTTAAACGGTATTATGTTCAGTCTGTAGGCTGTGCTTCCATACAATGAAAGAGGAACATACAGCTTGCTCTTGCAGAAACACTGACTGCTGCTACATGACCCGTTAACTCCACAGATTGAAGGGAAAAGCCCAAAGAGAAACATGCCACAAAGCACTTAAGCTTCAGGCAATGCTAAACGGTTCTAATGGTCTGGAGAACACCAGAACACAGAGTTTCCTATTAAACCCAGCAGCAGTTTTAAGTCCAAAAGCCTAGTTACATATAAATACTCAGAAGCTCCAGCAGCAGAGTCAAGATGCTCTCACAAGAGCAAATTCGAGATGCTCTCACAAAACCAAATTTACCTTCTGCAGCTTCACTGGAGAGCTGGCAGATTCTTTTTAACCTCTTGTGGCATGTTCTTACAGAAATAGTTTCTCATCTCAGCCATAAATTGGTATGATTTTCAGTTGGTATCTTGCCTCCATCATTTCTCAGTATTAAATAAATCCCAGACAAACAAAACAGCTTGATTTTAACTGTAATGAGATCATTTCAACTGAAAACTCCTACTAAAAGGAGAGTTCAATCTTCTATCAGATCAAGATCTTCTGGGATAGGGTCCAACTAGGTTCAGGATTCTAGTCAAGCATAATTGAAAGATACAGGAATGGACAAAAATCTGGGAAAGTACAGAAGTAGAATGCTGCCTATTTACACATCTAAAACTGGTAAGAAAAATTCCCTCTAGAAACCAAACCCTTTTATTTAGATAAGGGATTTTTTAATGCCACATTCTTAGGTGTGACCTGTGAAGACACACTTACAAAATGAATTATTAAATTTCAGGCTGAGATGAAAGAGAATAAAACTGTATTCAAAGACGTAAAAGGCCGTCTCAAAAAGGAAAGAAAGAATTTATTCTCCATGTCCAGAGTACACCCTAAGTAGGAAAAATCTTAGATTATAGTAAGAAAAAACCAAGTCAGGGTAACATATGGATTTTTTTTCTTTAGAAGAACTGTGAAGCATAAGAGCAGATGAAGCCAGCATCTTCAGTTTTTTCTGTCTGATGAAGGAGATGCTGGACTTGATTTTTCTGAGTTCCCAAGCTTCTCAAGGTTCAAATCAGTCAATTGCACATTTGAACTTTACAAGTGGTAAGGGTCTAACAAACACACTGGAGGTTTAACAACTTTCTTCCATAAAGGGTCTTGTAAATTAATTTATTATGCATTCAGATCCCTCTTTGCATGAAACAAGATACAGTTAGTCCTTGCCTTTGTTTCGACCATTTATAGCTCTATGAAATTAAGAGGGTCTGACAAAGTCTATATATTCACACCCTTCTTGCAGCCACTGGAGAACTACAGCTCCCAAGATTGTACTGAAGCTCTGGAAGCAGAGGGAAAGGCTCTGCTCTAGAGAAAAAGAGGTAGATCACTCCCAGACAGTCTGAGACCTGGGTGAGAAAAAACTGAGTCATTTCTCATCAGTAAATTGGTGATTCTCATCAGTGAATGGAACCAGCAGCTTTCAGGTTTCCAGTAGCCCAAGCTCAGGTATCTTTAACTGTCTCCAAAGTGCTGCTTCTCACCTTTTCACAGCAGTCTCAGAACCTGGGTGCTGCAAACTGCAGTAGAAGCACATACTGTGGTTAATTCACTAGCAAGGGAAACTCCCAAGTTTGTACAGTGCAATATCAAGACCCATTAAAGTTAGGATACTCCTAATTAATCTCAAATTTACTCCAAAATGCGCTCAAATTTTTTGCAATTAGGAATATGCTGCTCTGAAACCAGCAAAAAAAAAAAAAAGCTCACTAGTTAATTGTTCAATAAAGCCTACACAATCCATTATAATTTTAATTATATTACTGACTTTAAAGATGGTACAAGGAGTTCTAAAAATGAACAGCTTCTTCACGCTTCATCTGTTATCGTTTACAACTCAATGTCAAAATCTTTTCTTCATCTAAGCAAGCAAAATGCATTTCAGTACCGCAGACTGGAAGTCCCGTGACAAGTCACCAAAGGTTTGCTGAACAAACCCGTTTTTCTACATCATCACACAAAGAATCCAGAATGTGAAATAAAACTTGCTACCCCGTACCATTTAGATAGGAGTAAAAACTCTATCACCTACAATTTGCAACAACGAGACACCACTCATGAGGGAAGAAAAATATAAATAACTTAGTAACATGGAAAGGCAATACAGGTGAAGGGCTAGGGGAAGGAAGTGCTTGTTAGCACTGGCTGACACTCAGAGGTTTGTCCTCTGAATTCTGCCCTTTATGAGGTTTCCATTACACTGCCAAAGACAAAAACCAGAGGCTCAATCCTTTGGAGTTCTCCAAGCAGGCAGAAGGAACTTCACATAGATAACAGCAATTGGCACAAGACCTGCTGCACTTTAACACTGTCCAAGGGAGTGACTCACACAACTCACACAAGGCTTTCACATTTAATGAACATAAACCCCTGCTTCCAACTTCTCTGCAGTCAGCAGAGAACCTTACATGACCACATGTAATGACTCACACCTCTCACACTCAAGTCTACAGGTATTTGCATATTTTAGAGAACTATAAAACTGTTTGGCTTTTTACATCACTTAACATTACTAGTCACCTTCTATTACAAGGCAAATCTGTTTTGTGCACAGAGATCAGAAGTTAGAAACAGAAGAAAAGCTCTGATAGCTTGGGAATCTGCAAAAGGAACCACAGCACTGAATTTAGCACCAGCATGCATAGAATCTGGTGTTCTTTCTGAAAAAAAAGATACTTAAGCTCTGGGGTACAGCTTCCCTACATTCATTTTTGGTAAAGATGATGTAACATCACCTTGAGAAAACTTCTATGAAGCTCTTAAAGAGTAATAGGTTTGTTCAGCAGCTCTTTCTGGTTTGGTTTTGTGGCTTTAATTCTTTTAAATTTCTGTGATTTCTGGGTCCCTACTGATCAGGGATATCTACTTGCATGTGAATGCAAGTTCAGCAATGCAGTAATCGGAAATCTGAATTCACAGCTTTATTCTTTTTCCTGGTAAAAATCACTTAGACCCTCTTACATTAAAGCAGCTGTATGAGAAATACTTTAGTAATAAAATGTTAGGATACTTCACAAGCAAAAAACACTTGGACACCACTGACCCAAATTCAGTATGTGAGAAATAAGGATGTGAAAAGTCTCACAAGACTTGAAGTACCCTGAGAAGACATTCAGAAGCTGGAAAGAAACTTCACCTGTGAGTGAGAGCAAAGAAGCTCCTGGGAGATGTGGAAATTCACCATTTCTTGGTGATTTGGTTAATTGCAGCAACACGCCCGAGCAAAATCCAAAATTTGGGTTAAGTTTGTACCAGACCAACACACACTAAAGGTGAAGTGCAAGTTCAAAAACATGATGTTGCTTAAGACCTTCCACCTCTAAATTCTCTGTCCCAGGAGCTTTGGTCTTGGGTATGTTTCAAACTCAAAAGAAATGGCTGCAAAACAAATCAACTCTGCAGGGTGAACGATGCTCACACTTCTAGTGACAGACACTTTCTGGGCTGTGAATGAAGCAAGCTCTCTGCTCCCACCAGTAATCCCAACTGCAGCACAACACATGGGAATTACATGCCTTTCCTACTGTGATTAATGTCATCTCCTCTGTCTGAAAAACACAAACCAGGAACGTAAGGGAAGTGCCTTTCTACAGCCTAGTTTACACAAATTTCAGCATTACCCACAGTTTGTATCAGAGCTCCTCTATGCCCTCATGGCCTTGGATAAGTGGTATCTGTCTGTATTCCTACCAAATCACTGGAAGCATAAACTTGCTGCAGCAAAACCAAAACAGCCCTAGAGATTAGCATGGCGAAATTTGGGTGATTCAGAATTTAACTTTTCTGTATCAAAAGGGAAGAAGAGCCTAACAGAACTTTTGAATTAAATTCTTTGTTTATGACATCATTTCTTAACTTCTGGTGTCTGTAACATCTTTTCCTTCCCTTCTGCTTTACTTTCACTGAAAATTTGAAGGTTCAGCACTCTCTCTCACATTTTAACCTGCTTTCTGCTCCAGCACTGAGTGCACTGGTAAGAAAAGTGCTGGAAGTACCTGTTCTTTCTCTCAGCTGTCAATGCAGCAAGAAATGCAAAATGCTAAATATATTTGTATTATTTGTAATCCAGCCCTTCTGCTTCTTCAGATCTGCAAGATCTGCCCCAAAAGAATTTTTAGGGCATTTAAAACTTACAAATGCATTAAAAGTTTTTAAGATGAGGCATTTAAACAGCATGAGAGTCATCACTTGCACAAGTATCACTATGACCATCAGGACTGCTGAAAATCTATTTAAGAAACATTCTTCAGGAAAACATATCACTTTTTTAACAAGCAAACTTTATATTGTATATAAACCGGCATTAGGAACAAAAGACATTAGGAAGCTTTTCTTTCTCAGTATTTCCAGGACAATTAGCACAAAAATAGAGTGGCATCATCTTGTTTAGCACTTATGAAGAGATGTCTTTCCATCTTAGGCCATGAATACATGCCTCGGTCTGGAGCAGCTGTGAAAAGCAGAGCAAAAATTTGACAGTGCCTCTAAAGAAAAAAAAGAAAATCTTTCTCCTACTGAATAAACTAAAATAAGGCAAAAATCGATGGAGCACTGAGACAAACACCTTGTTCTTCTTCAGTGCCTTTACACAATGAGAGATGCAATCATCTGACTGGAAAGTCTTCCTAGAACTCATTTCACATTACAGCAACTTTCACTTGACATAAACTATGAACACACCGGGAACAGAGGACTGAAGTGCCTAGCGGCAAATCTTAGAAAACACAGAACACCCTAAATTAAAATTCTGTTAAAACATTCCTTGCACGGTTTAAACACTAGCAAAGGTTCCATCAGACAAATGACTGAGGCGTCTGATGGTGGGAAGGGGGGTGCCAAGTGCCTCTTGTTTGTGGACAGAGATTGTATCACCCAGCAGAACAAGCTGGTGGAGCTGCTGTCAACAGCCACCTCCTGGTCCCCGGCCACAGTGCTGAAAATTTATATTCCCAGCACAGCACCTCATCTCCAACACCTCATCTCCCTCAAATCTGAAACAGGAGAATGAAGACCATCCACCACAGCTGCTTTTTGAGAGCAGCAGACCAGGATAAGTGGGAGCAAGGGAATACATGAAGGGTGAAAAGAAAAATCTCCTTGACTGAAGCTGTTGTACTACCCCAGAAGTATTTTTAGTGTAATAACAGGAGTTCACAATCACTGCTATAAAATTTGAGAAGGAAAAGACTATTGGTGGATGTTGTGCCTGTTTTATTTTTCCAGTACAAAACCAAGAACCCTGCATATTGACCTACTCAAAACAGCCCATCATTAAACCCGATGTTCATAAAAATCAAGTCTAAACAAGTATCTCTTATAGTTCATGTGTCTAGGTTGCATTTTTGTCTGAAGACACTTACCTAGCTCCTGTTCTGTGCAGTAAGGCAATCTCTCTTAGAACAGAGAAAGGATTCCAGCTCTTACTGAGAACTTGCCTGAACTAAATTAGTCAAGATTTCCCTGTAATAGACTTTTAAACATAAACAGGCTCTTACTCACCAGAACAATCCACTTTCATGATTTTAAAAGACTGCCTGAAGCTAGATGGCCAGTTTGCTATTCCATTTATAGACACTTAATTGCACCCAGTTTTTATTCATTAGAATTTAAGAGGGCTTAATACCTCTGAAATTAGGACCCTAATAGCTGTTAGAAGTTGCACATTCACTTAGCAGCAAACAAAAAAATCCAGAACTAGTCTCGGTTTAGACTATTTGTTTTAAGACACTACACTGAGAACAATGTAGACATGCATCCTGTTTATTCAGCAGGCAAGGACAGAGCAACCATCAGGACTAGAAGGCTCTTTTACACCACCATGACAATGAGAGCAAGCACTACAGTTCAACCTCAGTACTTGTCTCCACAATCCCAGCAGTCAGGAGAGAAAAAATAGGGGAGAGGAATTTTATACTGGGAACAGGCAACAAAGCCTCAAGTACCACAAGAAGTAACACTGCTACAGAGTAACAAAAAAAAAAAAAAAAAAAAAGTTTAACCTATATTCCAGAGAAGTTTTATACTGGCAACACCATCATTTAAAGCTCTGTTGATGAAGACAAGCCTTATCCTTCATGAATCTTCCTTCATTGCGACCCAAAGGAATAAAGACCAACAGACACGCACTGACACAGGCTGTGCTCAAGACTGCACTGTTGTTCTAAGCATATCTATGGATACACACTGCTATATACTTGTGCTATATCCTTTCAAACATCCTTATCCTCACAGAAACAGAATTATCAGCGACATACTCAGGAGACTATGGTTTGTTAGGGAACACTAATGAAAAAATCTATTTCTTTTCCGTTCACCTTAGATAGCTGGCAAACCTCTTAAGGGGCAGGATGAGCCCTCTTGACAAATTTCTGATTCCCTCAACACTTTGAAGTACATACAGAAGAAGTAGCAGCAATAAAGATTTGACACAATCTGTGCATATTGTGAGAAGTAACATAAGGAGTTAATTGACATTCTCCTACCACATATTTTTAGACAAACATAAAACCGATGTGCTGGATCAGACCCAGAGATCCATTAGCCCAGTTTCCTCTTAGACAGAGCATGTTATTGGAAGCTTTTCCGAGGGTCCTGTAAGGTCTGTTTCAGGTCTGTGAAGGACAACTGCCCTACCTTTATGGCACATGGGAGACCATGGACTAGATATTTTTCCACTCTGAAGTCAATTACTTTCAAGTCTTTCCAAAACACCCATTTACATCTGAGGGCACTAATATACAAATATAAATAAATTCACTATTAATAATAAACTTTTGTTTTAAAAGTCAATATTTATTTTTGTCAGCTGTAACGACAGAGTTAGATTTTTTCCATGGTAAGTCTGCACGCTCTGACAGAGGTAACAAGCCATGAAACAAACATGTTTTAAACTATCTGCATCTTAGGCTCACTGGAAGGAAGACCTAACCAGCATATTTTTCTTGTTTGTTTTATTTTGGGTTTGTTTTCAATAGGTTTTGGTTTTTGTTTTTAGTTTGTTTTTACCTTTTAAATGCTTCAGCAGGGTTCCTCTCACATTCCCCGGGCTGCAAGAGACTTTGAATAGCAGGATCTCTCAGTTTGTCCTCATATCCCTGGATCAGTCCACTGCGGCATATTTGTGTGACTAAACCTCTAATAAAGCCTCCGACACAGAGCGTGTCGGAGTCCTGGGCCCTGCAGAAATGGAAGGCCAGGGCCTGGCGGTGTAAACCTCTCTGCAGGTTTGCAGGTGAGCTGGGCCACAGTAACTCAGTGCAGAGGGCTGTCTTCCCACTGCCGGGCCCTCCTACCAACAACACACCCCAGGCAGCTCCTTTCCCAGAGACAACACCGCTGTTATTCCCAGCATTCGCTACAAGAGATGGTTTGTTGGCAGCGCTGCCGCCGCAGCTCGCTTTCTCCTGGAGGCAGTGCTGAAGCTTATGGAAAACCCACTCCCTACAGTAAAACTGCTTTCCCTGCAGCAAGCTGGTTTGAGCCATTTTATAAAGCTTCTTCTCTGGGATGTGTCATAAGCTGCGGCACATCTTCAGCATCTCGGGAGCGGGAGGGGACGCGCGTTCATCCGGCACAGGACAGTCGTAACTCGACAGAGGTGACAGCAGCCAGCCACCCTTCCTGGAGAAACTCAGCAGCCTCTCTCTCCTCTGCAGGAAGGGTGTCACTCCATCTGTGCGCTGTGCTGGGATCAGCACGGCACAGTCACAGCTCAGCTGACATCGTGCAGCGGTGGCTGGGACCAGCCCTCAGCAAGACTTCTGCTGTGGCTCACAAGTTCATGCAGCTCCATGGCTGCATCTGTGGCTCAGGCAGCTGTGTGCGTTCCCAGCATACAGGGGAGACAATACATCTGGAAAAGCTGAGGGAAAGCCAACTTTGCAGTGTACACTAAATGCCTTTCAACTCTAGGCATTAATCTCTCTGGGTATACACACAGAAGAAGCTGTCCATAATAAAATGTTCCTTCTGGGAATTTCATAAAAAAGGTGATTTCTTTTCAGAGTACTATATGCACACCACAGACGTGGCAAGTACCACTGACTAGAGCAGCCAGACTGGAGAGCGAGCTTTGCAGACTTCATACATCTGGGACAGTGTCCGAGAAGTGCTTCAAATTACTGTTTCTCATGCAGTATAAGCGACAGGGAAAAGAAACAAATGTTTACAGCTTCTTATTTCAATACATTCGTAGTGTCTTCCTCAGGAAATCGGATTCTTACTGAACCTGTTCTCAGGTATCTCAATCGCAAGATGTCAGAAGAGACAACATCTTCCCCTAGAGCTCTGAAATAAAGGAGACAGCACTTTTAACCCTACATGCAAATCACAATTCAGTCAGCTGCGAACGCAGACAACAAAGACCAAAGTCAAGGGCTTGCGCTCCTTATTTTCGCTAGTACTGTTAAATTTATCAAGGGAGCCGTTCTAAGGAAAATTTGTTGTTACGAGGTGCGATTAGCCACGTGCAAAGAAAAAAAATAACAACCCAACAATAAACAATGACCAGGTATGACAGTGGCCCCAAAACCGCAGCAAGTCTTGCATTTTTTCCCGAGGAGAACTGAATATATCCTTTCATCCTAGAAACAGTCCTCCTAGCCAGGCTCCATCACCGAATCCTCTCCTCACCCCGTTTTCCGCCCGCCGACGTTTTCGGGAGTTTTGTGTTGCAGGGCAGCGCTGCTCCCCCGCACACGCTCCTTTGTTCGCAGCAGCGGCGCCGGGCAGCCCCGGGGTCACGGTGTGACACCCCGCTCCGCCGCCCCGCGCCCTCCGCGGCACCCCCGCGCCCCGAGACACCGCCGGAGCCCTCCCAGCCCGGGACCGGGAGCCGCCGGGCAGCGTGACCACCCTCCCTCCGGGAAAAGCCCCGAGCATCCGGGAGCGCCCCAGCCCTTCCTCCGGGGCACGCGCCCCGCGCCCGCCGCGCTCCGCCGCGCACACCCCCGGCTCCGCACGGCGCCCCGCGGGGACCCCCGGCCCCGGGGCCGGTGTCAGCCCCGCCCGGGCAGGGGCCTCCTCCGGCCGCTCGCTCACCTCCGCGGCCGCCTCGGCGCGGCGGCTCCTCCAGACGGCTCCGATCGCCGCCGCCCGCGCCCCTCCTCTTCCTCCGCCCGGTCCCCGGGCTCCCGCCCCCGGGCGCCGCCGTGCCAGGGCCGCGGCCACCCCGCTCCGCGGCCGCCTCAGCCCGCCCGGTGCTCTCCCTGCTCGGCGCCTCCCTCGCTCCCCGCTCCGCCCGCCCCGGCCCCGCCTCGGCCCGGCCCCCCTTCCCCTCGGGCGGCGGGGACATCTGGGGCGGAGGGAGACGGGCGGTGCCCTCGCCACCGCCGCCGCCGCCGCCGCCCCTGGCTTTGTCCCGGCCCCGGGGCCGCCTCCGTCCGTCCCGCCCGCTCCCGCGGCGCCTCCCGGCGCGGCCCTGCAGGGGGCGGCCGCTCCTCCCGCCGCGCCCGTCCCGGCCCCGCTCCGCGCACCGAAACTCCGGGGGAAAAAAATGGTCCTGGCTGGGGCCAGCCCTCCTTCCTTACCTCCGGGCGGGCACGGACCCCGCACTGACACCTTGCTTGAGTCCGCTCTCGGAACCGAGCGCCCACCTCGGAGCTTGGTTTTCTCGCTGCCGAGTCTCCTTGGGGCCCGAACTGGCCCGTTTGGCACGGAGCTCCCTCCCGCTGATGACCCTGACAGCTTCCCCAGATCGCAGCGCCGATTCTCAGCCTTTTCCACCTTCCCCACCTTTCTTCTGGGGATGCACAGACCCAAAAATCACCCAAATTTCCAAGACTGTGAGAGCTCCAAGGGGCGTCCCACACCCTTCCCTTAGACCACGTTAAAGTGACCCTTGAGCTTTACAGTTTGCTGATCCCCTTGGAACCAGGGACCCTAATTTGGAAGAAACCGGGCTGGGACTTCCACTAGGACGACTTCGATACGGAATAAAACAAGGTGCATCTTGCTCCAGGACACCTTTGCGAGGCCCTTGTGAAGCCCCTTCCACCCGTGGCAACAGAGCAATAGTTCTCCTCCTTTATTTTGTCTGTGATGGAGCAAGGGAAGGATATTCACTAAAATTTGCTCCCCTTGCAGCTGGCTGCATTAGTTATGGTAACTAAGGATCAAGGTCTTTACGGTTGCTGAATAGTGCCTTCATTTCAGCAGGGCTCTGTGTGGTTTCGTACACCAGGTAATTACAGCATTGTGGAGTGCACACTGAATATATCCATAGGATACAACGGAGTGATTTAGAGCCCTTCAAGGAGCGTTCCGGGGCTCTTTGCAGGAGCAAAATGAAAAATTAAATACATTCAGTTGGTGTGCTGAAGAGCTTAGAAAAACAAGTCTGTCTGCTTCTGAAAACCAGTAGAACAAGTTTGAAGAACCTTTGGAAGCAGTGAATTACAAATTTGCAAAGCAATTGGGAGTGGGGGAGAAACAGAAATAAGATTAGTAGTTAGAAAATGTTGCGTGGTTGTTTTGTTTTGGGTTTTTTTTTAAGCTTTCTGACTTGGTTAGGTTTTTTTAACCTTACACTTTAGGCAAATATAATCTTCTCTGGGCTTGTTTCTTTTTTTTTATTCCCAGCGGCACCACCCTTCCATTTCGAAATGTCTTGGAAACTCAAGACTTCCAAAACTAATGCTAACACAAGTTCAAAAGACTTCGAACTGTAAAATATTTTCTTTTTCGGTTTTTTTTTTCTTTTAACAATAAAGGGATAGAGACAGATAATGGTTGGAGTGATGGGATCGCAGGTCTAGTCTGCTAAGCAGACTAGAGAAAAAGCAGAAGTTGACAGAAAAAAAAATTAAAAACCTACAGATTCAGGACGTTAACAAGCAGATTTTGGCACAAGCATTAGACTGGTAGGTGACCCAAAGAGGAAAAAAAAAAAGAGAGAAATTGGACAATGATGAGATGCAGGGAAAAGTTCAACTTCTGCCTTTCTGATGACCAAGACACAAGTGAAAACCCAATTTAGATGAACAGGCGCTGTCGGATTTCACACCATCTGCTATGAATATAGTGAAGCAGGTAGAACAATAGCATGGTTTGCTAAAATCAGATATTTAGGTGATGGAGTTATAGGTAGCATGATGGAGTAATAGATAGTAACTGTGAAAATACTTAACCTTTCCACACCAATACATAAATCCCGAAACAGATTACAATAATTTGATTTTAGTGTGGTACAGAGGACGCAAAATAATTAACCCCCTAAAACTAACTGATGGGCACTGCATCTGAGCTAAGTTTCCCTTCAGGATTTCATTCCTACAGCTGGCATCAGGAGTATTAAATATTGGCTGGAATTACAAACAGAAGAAGGAGAGGGGAAGGGAGAGAGAAACAGAAGACGGAGAAACACGTGGCAGGCCTAAAGTATAATAAGGCAAAATTTTGCAAAGTCCAAAGCATGACCTTTCAAAAATTTTTAATGTATAAGCTGAAGGTAAATGGCCTTGCACTGAACACCCCCCCCCCACATCAAATTACTACTAGGAAGCAACAGCATATAAACACTTTCAATGGAAAAACCTTCTTTTTTTTTTTTTTTTTTTAGAAACTAGAAACCCTAAAAATAAGTTCAAAGGGTTAAAATCCCCAAGGTTGTCAACAAGAGGCGCAGCCACAATCTTTCACCTGTACACAAGAAGCTAAGACCCTGAAGTCAACCTTCAAAAGCAAGGGAGGCGTTTTGTTATCAAGATTATTTGCGTAGTACCTCCTATACCTAAGGTGACAGCTCAGATGACATCATCCTAGTGAATTATTATAGCTAAGGGTCAGATATTTCTGATACAATTGTGCAACGTTGGAGTTAATAAAACGGTATGAGGATAAGAACCAAACCTTATTTTTGTGGTTTTGTATAACTTAGTTTGACACGGATAGCAAACAAGCCATGATCTAATTAGCTGCAACCTTGCAGGCTATAAAGCTGACCTAAGATAAAGCCGAAAAGAAGATGAAATCCAGCAAAATTTCCTATCTGATGAATAATGATAAAAATAATACTGCTCAAAAACACTCTATACTTTTTGTTTCGGTGGTCTGAAGCTCTGGGAACCTTCGTGGTTAATCTGAGCCACACCGAGGTTCCTGATTTTAGACGATGGGATGTTTATGTCGTGCATGGTTTTAGTATGGTTTTGTATTTAGCCTGTTAAGGCTAAAAAAGAGAAGAAACGTTTAGCAAAAAGATTGCACAAAAAGTTGTAACACTAAGAAGGTAACACTGGAAAAACCTGAGGGGGCGGGTTAAGCAAAAATCTTTTACGCTTTCCAAACGATTTGCCACATCTTTCGCAGAGTATTAGGAAAGACTGCTGCGTGCTTTTCAATTACTTCATCAGTTTCAGTGTGATGTTCCTTGGATGCGCAAGCAGGCGCTCCTGGTGGACGGGAGGACGGAACAGATCGCTGTGAAGAAGGCAGATCCCTGAAGTCATCGCGACCTGAGCCGTCCTGCTTGCGAGCAGGGTTGCCTAGCGAGAGTGTTTTATTTGGGGCGCTGTTTCCAGCTTGTGCCCGCGGTGGTTCTTGGTGCATGACTGAGCCCTTGCGGGTCCGTGGCTGGGGCTCACGCACATCCCAGCCAGCTCGGAGCCGCTCGCAGGGAGCAGCGCTGCGAGTCCCTGCGAGCTCCTCGTGTCCCGGGCAGAGCTTTGGGCAGGCAGTGATTCACATCCAGGAATAAATGTTTTGCAAGGGTGGGCCCGAGGCGTGATTATCTGCTTAAACATGGGGTAGTCACTTTTTTTTTTTTTTTGGGTAACTTTTGTGTTACTGATTTTCATGCATCATTATCTTTTAATTCAGGTGCTTTCATTCTCTGACAGGTAAAATTAGTGAGGTTGATGGTAAATAAAGATAGTGCAGACTTAAGATAACATAAGAATATTAACATAAAAAAATATATAACTTCCCAAGCAAGTAGTGGAAATCTTATCACGTGAAGTATTCAGGCAAAAGCATAGCTCTGATACTGATGTTTCAGATCTTAGTCCTAAAATCTGTCTAGGTTGAGATGCACTTTAGTCTTGGGACTCTCAGTATGATATAAGATGCTTCCACAAAACTACCTGGAAGTCCTGTTTGTGAGTGGCCTGTGTGCAGTCTGGCACCCACAGCCAGTCTCTGACCCACCTGGTGATCCATTGCCCCAGGTCAGTAACCCTCAGCTCCTAAATGATGCTACAGGTGATGGATGCCAAAGGCCTCAGAAAGGGCTGGATAGTTCTTATTCTCAATTATTAGATCCTTCAGAGTCAGCTGGTCACTTGGTCTCATACTTGGGAATGTGCTTCCTGAGCTCCTCAGGAATTCAGTGGAGGCTGGCCATCTTGTTCCTTGTCTTTTTAAAGAGGAGCATAATGCAGGTTGGTTTTGTTGTTTTTTTTTTTTTTTTCTTTTTTCCCCCTACTTATCAGGGACTTGCCCTCACAGTTTGGATTTTCAATAGATGAAGGCAATAGTGTTCTTTTACATAAGAATATAGCCAGGAAACATAATAGTTCCTTTCAGCTCTTTCCTCACCCTTCCTCATTACCAGGTAATTTGGGTAGGAGTACTATCTATCCCATCTATTGAAACTGGAGCTCAGTGAACAAAGGATGCAAGAATGATTAAGTTGAAGCAAAATTAAACAAAAGATCTGGGCTAGGATCATGTGGTGGCTGGAACACTTGGCCAGGAGAGGAGGGAGCTGAATTCGCTTTCTCCCTGAAAAGGAAACAGTTCCCATTTCCAGGCTGACAGCATTCATTTCTAGGTCATTACAGAACTGCCACCACAACATAATCTAGTTGCATTTTGGTAGAGAAATGGCTACTGTGCTTTGGGTTAGAAAAAGCAAATTTCTGTTCTTTGGTACACAAGGGCCAGGCTCTGTCCTGTAGCCACAGAAAAGGGAAAGCAGGGGGTTTGCATCCACATATCCTCCTCCTCTTTACAAATACCTGTGTGCTTTGAACACCCAGCAGTGGTGGATGTGTATTTTGCACCTTAATAACAGAATTAAGATACACTCAAAAGACCTGCTGTCCACGCCTGGAAAATATAATTTGTATCACGTAGTTATAACTGTGCTTACATCTTCTGCTGTGTGTTACTATCATCCTGTTGGTACAGTTGCTTGTCACTGCTGTGCTGTCAAGGAAAACTCTGCTAGATGACTGTTCAAATGGGGGATAAGTCTAAATGCTATGAATTCCCTCAGGAGTAGCTTTTTTTTTTCTTGCTCTGTGCTGACGTGAGCGCACCATCCTCCCAATGCAGTGCTGGGACTGCACACTAAATTTGGTCGATAAGCTTGGAGGCACTTTTTATGCCTCTTGAGCAAAACCCAGGCATTGGCTTTAAAGATTTGCTGCAGCATCTTTTTTATATGTATGTGTAATATTTATACACACACAAATATGCATCTTCACAGAACTAGGAAGTTAGGAATCTTCTGATAAATAATTGATGCTCAGCCTCTGATACTTACTGGGCAAAGGCTTAGTTGAGTGTCTACAAAATACATCTCAACTTTTAGCCAGCTACACAAAAAGGAAAAAAAACCCTAAAAATCCCAAACAGCTGCTTTCAGTATCCAAGAAATGTGTATTAGTATAGTGCTCTGGAGTGCTGTGCTCTGTCCAGCCTGTGTCATTCTAATTTCAGATATTCCTGTGTGTACAGGAACATGAATCTGCTTCAGCTTCCTCCTACCTTGAAGTAACATGTTACCCAATATTTGTGCAATATGAATTGTGGTATAATATCACCATTCTGTTTAATAACAGTTGACAATGCACAAGGCCAGCCAAAATTAACAATAAAGCAATGATATTCTTGAAAACAGGTGCTGCAGTTGATAAGTTGTCCTGTTGGATGAAAATATAATTGTCTTTTCCTTGGGAAGGGAAGAATTTAGACGCTGTTAAGTGATGGCATGAAAATGTCTAATGAGAAAGAAAAAAACAATCCATAGCAGTAAGTCAAAAGTGAAAACTGAATAATGAAAGTGACTTTTTATGTGAGTTGGTCCAGAAGTATATTCAGAAATATTCTCAGACCAGGCATGAAGGAAGTTGTTACATTCTTAGGCAACTAGTTCTTATGTGAATATTCAAAAGAGCTACAAAAACAAAAGATATTATGCTGCCACAAGACTCTGTATAAACCTAGTGAAACCTAACAAAATATATCCTTTATGCGACATGTGATTAAGCTGTGAACTTTGGGAAATTTTGTGTACAAATAACATAACTAAATATATATATATATGTATGTATGTATGTATGTATGTATATTTCTCACATAATCTCAGTGTTTTCATCAGTCGGTGTTACAGGCAGTGTCTGAACACTTGCCCTGACCTGCTCTGTGAACTTGAGCAATTGATGTCACCTTACCTGCTTCTATTTCTCCATCAGTTCAATAAAAATAGTAAATCTTTCCTATCTCCATTCTTATGCCTGGTCAAATGGGAGGCCAAAGTAAGGTTTGCCAAAATATTTTGTACCACTTCAGTAACACAAGGTAGGCATAAACTTGCTCCAACCAGCTAGGTTTGACTGATGTGTTACTGAATCAGCATAAACTCTTCAGGCTAAACCAGAAGTAATAAATAACCAAAATACTTTTTGCTGTATAAGCTCTTACACATTTCTGCCCTAAGCCTGTAGTAGCTCAAAAGCTTTTATGTGAGAAGGCACACTGTGATACTATAATGAGTCATTTGAATGCATTTTCTCTCCACCCAGTTTCCCCCGGCTCTAGAGCTTCATGTTATTTGTGAATCTGTGTGTTTTAAACACTACACTGCAGTTCTTAGGCAGGCAGGCTGCCCAGGTCAGTTAACACTGATTGCTGCCCTTTTCAGCTTCTGGGGTCTCTGCAAATCATCACTTCAGGAGTGAGAAAAATGGCAGGATTTCATTTTGCCCCTCCTTTTAAACCAACTTCACCCACAAAGCCTGTTTCCTGTGAAGCCAGGGCAGCATTCTACCTTCCATCGCTTTACCTGCAAGGATGCTGCATCTATCAAATGCAAATTTGGGGTTATCTATAAGCTCAGCTCCCAGACTTACCAGAACTCTGGAAAATAATACGGAATGCAGTCATGCCCATCTTTGTTCCTTAGCATAAGGCACGCTCAAAATAGCAAATACAGACCCTTCTTTCTTACGAGGAGACTCAAGGAACACGGAGCACCTACGGGAGCTCAGCGGGAGCACTGGAGCAGCCAGGAGCAGAAGGAGCAAGTTCAGAGCTGTCCTGGTGGCCCTTGCTGGCAAAATTCCTCATAGGACATCTCTGGCCTTTGCCCCTGCAAAACTGTTTCAGCATCTTCCACTGCCCCACCAAGGTCTAGTTGAATAGCCATACCCATTGCTTGCAGAATTATTTTTGTGCTCACAAAGTTAGTAAATACAAGTAATCAGCATAATCCTAAAAAAACTTGCAATATAAACTATATTTTTTCCCAGGCTGAGGCCACTAAACTCTTGTAGACACTCAGAAAACAAAATTATTCATGACAAATTGTAATCAACAGGGGTAAATATAAAAGATTTTTTAATCTGTTTCACTGCATCTATGAAACCACTTGATTAGTCCCCTTCTAACACATTTCTAAACGCAGATGAGACACAGTGAGATTGAAGAATTTTTAGAGCATATTTTGGATAAGTTTGCTTAGATTAATTGCAGATCTTCTGAATCTGGAAGAGGCAGCTAAAATATATCCTTAGAAATGTCCCATTAGACTTTGAAAATAGAATGAGGAAGACAAATTAATGTTGATTGAAAAACAGCATGTGCATTTTGTGTGGAAGTGAATTTAGTTTGGTCATTAGTGACATTTGATAAGCAAAATTTCATTCCCTTCTCCTAAATAAGAAACTCACTCTGTTTTTCATCATCCAGACTGTTTATTCTAATGGATTTCAGGAATCAAAAAAAATTCCTTTTAAAAGGAATGGAAAGGAAAGAATCAAATTATGTTTCCTCATGCAACACAGCAAAATAACTCAAAACTTTAGACACATACTGGCATCAAAGCAACTAACTTTTCCACTTGCTATTTTCTCACATGGAAAAAAAAAATAAATTGGGGCTTTATGGAGTAGGATTGAATTTGGTGTGTCATAATAGGAAAACCAGTTATTTCTGCACTTACCAAACACATAAGCCCTGTGATTTATTGACACTTCAGAAGGTAAAGGTAACTAAGGAGAGATTCAGAAAGTACATAAAATTGATTCAGAGCAGATACTAAGCTTGGATATTTGTTGGCTGTTCCTATGAAATGTCATAACCCACTACAACCCCAAATAGTAGTATTAATACCAGTAACAGCACCAGCTTCCACAAATTTCCTATTTTTCGGTAACTGACAAAAAATTCCCCTGAACTGACAGATGCAGAGTTTTCCAAAGGGGTTTAGATTTCAGCAGCATTTGGTTTGGCCCAGTCAGTGTCAGGGGAAGGTGGAAAAAAAACATGAGGATTGCTTTGAAGAGCTCCTCATCAGCACTGGGGGTGATGGTGCGTTCCTGAGTATCTTCCTGCTCACCATTAGCTGATCTCCTACCGCTCAACTTGCGTTTCCCAGCACCCTTCTCTGCCTTTTCTGTCTGGCATTAGCACCCTGCAGAATCCCAAACTGAAGTCAAAATCTAGGACACAAGATCAAAGGGTTTGGGTACTGGCTGTGTGTCATCTTCATAAAATCCTGTTCATGTTCTTACGACGCAGACAGTTGAAATGGAACCTGGGAGAGGAGGCAAAGGAACAGAGAGCTTGTGGGATTGTTTTATGGAATACACTGCCCAAAAGGATTAAAGGATGTTTAGATGTAGAGCAACACACGTCTTCTTATTTTAGCTTTTTCTTGGAAATAAGTCTCATAAAAAAAGGTCTAAAAAATACGAATGGAGTTGAGGTTGAAAGAGTAAGAAGCATGAATTTGGTTGTACAGTTCCTCTGGAAAAAACAAACAAAAACTAGTCTATTGTTGAAATGCTGTATTTAGCTAAACAAAACAGTTGGACCCATTCACAGATTTATTCATTGAGGTTGGAAAAGGCCTTTAAGATCGTTGAGTCCAATCATTGTTCACTTCCTTATAGCTGAGATCCTGAACCTTCGAGAAGACTGGGAAAAAAAAGCCCAAAGTCCATTTTGTTGCATAGTCCTAAGAAGCAGGAAAAAAGCCAAAGATAAACTGTCAGCAAGGCCATAATCAGTCTTGGCAAAAACCACTCCAGTACCTTAGTTCTGAATATACTTAGAAACATTAAGAGGTGGCACATAGGACCTTGAAGTGGAGGATTTAGCAAAGGGGAAAAAAATAATGGAAGGATTTAAATGGATTAAGGGGTAATGGGACCTAGGCAGAAGGAGATAACTTTAGCTGTCTTGTAAATGAGGAAAGGGAGAGATGATAAATGGAGTTCTGAAGCCTCCACAGATTAAATTATCTGGGTGGGAGTCAGGTGTGAATTGCTGGGGAAGCGCAGGGACTAAAGGGATTTTTGTGTTTGCTGGTGCAGGTTAAGTTTCCCTTCAGGTGACACAGTCTGTGGTAGAAATGCTTGAAGCTGCATCTCACATATTATCCAAGGCCTGGGGAATAATTCTCAGCGTGAGAAGGAACCTTTAGTGCCTCACTAGGGACAGAAGGGAAGCACAAAAATCAGCCTTGACAAACGTAGGAAAAAGTCATTAGTCACCATGGCGAAGACAATCTTACTATAAAGGAGAGGATTGAAAGTAGTCTGAAAATATCTGAGGAAGCTGCCTGTACAGCAGATAGACATGCACTAGAAATCAGAATGTATCCATGACATCAACAGCTTTTCAATCTCATTGCCGAGAGCATCATTTAAAAATTCTTTTCAACTGTTTTCATCTTAATCTGTGTTTCTCAAAGGGGGAGAGTCCATTTAGTGCCTGGGACTCCACTATTATATCTGCTGTGTTTTTCTGCAATTTTTAGCAGCTAGTTATTCTCATCCCCTTTCACCACTAATCACTATTACTCTTACAGTAAATCAAACCAAACTGATTCATGCCAGGTTTATCAGAAGTTCTGTCAGGTATTGCCAGAAAAATAGAAAATAAACTCAATGATTTTCTAATTAAGAATGACAAATTATGGTTCTATATGAAGCCAGTATATTAACTATCCACGTTAAGACACTCATTAATGCCATTGCCATAGTAGGAAAACAATCATTTCCCTCCTTTGACAAGTGTTCCTGTTCCAAGAAGTCCCTGAAAGTCAAGTAGATGCCTTTAAGGAAAGTCAGTATCTAAATGTCTGTTTCCAAGGAATTTTAGACTTGTTTGTGTTTTCTCTTGCACTGTATTCACAGCATTAAATTCAGTGGAAGAGGATTAAGTATTTTACTACTAATTCAGCATCTTATTACTGGAGGTAATAGCATTCATGTGTATCAACAGCTTGATAATCCTATTGACATAAACCAAAGTCAGATGTGAGCAGTACACAAGGATGGTGGGGACTGCAGCAGTTGTCCAAGCAAGGCTCCATCCTCCCGTCGATATTTGTTTTCACTGGTTGCACACTTGCATTTTCTCCTTGATCGAGCCCTACACCTGGGTTATGTTCTTTAGTGTTTTACCTTCCCAGCAGAGGGTTACCACCACTAAGTCCCCGAGCAGCTCGTTAAGGAGCTTCCGTGATTCTTCCAAACCTTCCTCGAGATCCACCCACGCCAAGAAAAGTAATTCCTTCCCAGAGAAGAAATCAAATTCGATTTGATCTGGAAATTTAATTACGCCATGGCAATAGGTATTTCTTGAACACCATAGATTAGGTGGATTAATCAGATGTGCGGGAGGTGGGCGGTTGGTATTAGTGAAGCAAAATTTGTTTGCACTAAATGTACAGACAGTTCTGAAACTGCCAGCCAAAGCAGAAAGAAAGGATTTGCCTTGGTGCTGTTAATGAGAAGTAGATTAGTAGAAGCTGTGCAGCTAAAACAAAACAAAACAAAACTAAAGCAGCCACCACTTTAAGCCAAGCAGAGGAGTGCAAAAACAGTGTTCATTTTTAATAAATACAGCATCACTGGCTGCTGACTGACAGCTTCAATGTTATCTCACTATAAATGCATAATAATTAGTTGGGTAATTTGGCTTTCTGAGGAACATTATTAACTCTATTAGAATTACAATCAGCTCAGGAAATCAGATTCCTAAATACTCTGAATCCAATGCCTGCTTTTATACACAGCCTTTGGAAGGGAGCAGGGACGATGAGCACAAGCAGAGTTAGGAAAATGCAACCCAAGTGTTTTAGAAACCCAGACTTTTCCATAGCTTGTGGCTGAATGGGTAGTGTTTCCAGCTCCAGAATGGGAGAAAACCCCAGTAAAAACTCACTCCCTGTCCGGGAAGCAGCACGGAGTGGGAGCTGGCCCCAGATGCCGCAGGGAGAGCGCAGCAGCAGCAGCAGCAGCATCCTCGTGGGTACGGAGTCAGAGCAGTGTGTGTGTGTGTGTGTGTGTATAATTACATTCATGCTCCGATTATAGAGCCAGATGACTCCAACACATGTTGCTGCTGTTCCTGGGAGCATAGAAAATTTGGACCACACCAGTAGCCACAAAAATATGTCGTGGCTGTCATCGCGCGCTGGTTTGTAAGCAAAGCACATTGTCACCTCTAGGAAAACCTACTTCATTAATGATAACATCAATGTGACATTTCCATTTAATCCTAATGACTTCATAATTATTAATTACTGTCACTACAGAAGCAAAATCCCAGGGAAGGTGGAATGTCAGTCTTATCATTCCTCACAGTTGCCAGGTATTTTTGGATTACTTTATCCAGGAAGAAAAAAAAGCAAGATTTAGTCATTACTATTGAGAAACAGTCATCATTAATATAGAAAAAATGAGAGAGTTACTGAAGGTTCTTATAAACAGCATTTCCTTTAAAAAATGTTATGACAATTCAGTTTGTTCAAATCACGCCTTGAAGTTGTCAGTGTGTTGAGCACACACATCAAATAATGTTGTTCAACTTTGGACTGAATCCTGCAGAGTTAATAATTAAGCATGATCCTCATTGTAAGTGATTTGCAAGTTTATATTCTATTACTAATAGCATCTGTGCTAATTTAAATCTGCTTTGTCCTATTTAAGCTTTTGGTACTTCAAATATTTAATTTAAATTAGTGAAATGAAACCAATTTTTTATTTTAACCAAATTGTGTTTTCAGATTATTTGACTGTGCTCATTGCATTTAGGAAAGGTCCCATTTAGCTAGTCAAGGGAGAAAAATTCAAATTGTCTTCCACATAGTATAATTTTTTAGAGTTAGTTTTTCAGAATTATGGGATACTTTGAGGGGAAGAATTTCTGATGCATTCTAAATGTGTCAATATTTAGATCCATTATTGGCTTTGCTCTTTTTGCTGCATTAAACATATTCTTTATTTAGAGGAGAAGGGGAAGCAGACTGACTCCCTGTATTTTTCCCCACCCTGAAGAAACAAGCTAGATTACAGAGGACAAAGATAAAAGTGGATGAAAAATGGATCAAGCTGCATGTATTGCGCTCAGTGAGGGAGCCTGATAATATATAAATGCCATGATGCTATTTTAAAATAAAGGTTTCATATTAAAATTGTTGGTTTTTTTTTTCCCAGACATTTCTATGAAGGTGGCTTTAAAGAATGGCAGCATTAGCCTAGAGTAACCTTCACCTAAATCTCAAACTTCCACTGATGTATTTTAGATGCACCTTTGTGCTGGGGGAAGGCATGTAAATACAGACATTTAGCACGTGCTTATCTACCCCACAGATGTCTGTCTGCCTCTGAGAACCCAAGTTATTCAAGGAAGAATATCATGGATTACTTAGACACCTATTAAAAATTTGATCCTTAAAGCTGAATTGCTTTCCTTTAGGTATTCAGTGCGTGCAACCATTCAGATTTATGCATAATAAATATATTCATATGGAAAATCCACTGTAAGTCTTCATTGAAATGTAGAGCTCTTTAAAGCATCACTTAATATCAAATTTGCTTTGTCATGGTCTATTTGTAACACAAATAGGCAAACTTTAAAAACTGCTTGGTAAAGAAAAAAATATTACTAACCAGCAAATTCTCGATAAGAATGAGTTCTCCTTTACATACTTACATCAGCATTGTGAAATTGAAAAATATTTCTGAAGCAGCACTCAGTGAGCACCAACACACCTTTGTTAAATAGATGCTGATAAATGCATTTACCTGTGGAAAATGCTATGGGTATGCCCTACAAGGCAGGACATAGTGCAGTATTGAAAACAAGGACCTCTGCAAGAAACGTGAGACTGGAAATGCTGTGACTGCTGTTGAGGGTCTAGAGAAGCATTTTGAGGAGTTACAGAGACCCCAAGCACAGAAATATCTGGAAAGATGAGGTTTATGGCCATAAAACCACAAGCATGTCACACATGTGCCCAGAACTGCAAGAGAAGTGCACCAAGGCTACTGATGTATGGAGGCTCTTCAGAGCCAGAAAATTGACAGGGGAGAAAAGTTAGGAAGCCTTCATAGGGAAAGCTGAAGTCTGTTCTCTAGGACATGAGTGGAATAGCAGAACTTTTCTCTAAAGGTGAAAACCCAGTGGTTACTAGTAAAAAAACAAGGTCTCAGAATGGAAGAATTTAATTACAAAGCCAACTATACACTCTGTAAAGAGTTCTGGGATGTGGAAGACAGAATAGCAAAAAGGAGGGCATTGTAGGCTTTAATTAAACCTGGAGCACAGAGCTGGCCTTCTAAATCAATCATTATTTCTTGGAGGCAAGGACAAGTACAGAGCCATGCAAACGTGTGAAGAGAATTTTGGGTAACAGCCCTGTAGATTTCTCCGAGGAAAATGCTTTGACAGATGCCGAGTGGGACTACTTCTCCTTATGCTGAACCCAAAGGCAACAAAAAAATTGAAATTACTTCATGGCATCCAAGCAAAGTGTAAAAGAAATCTTGATGTGTAAGGCTTAGAGTTTATTTTTGCTCCAGGTTTTGGAGTGAGGTGTTGGAAAGAAAACAGACTGATAGTCTGATTCAGGTAAAATTGAGGATGTCACTTAGAGGAATTCAGAACAGTTTTCTTCCCATGCAAAGACTGATTCTCTTGGTCATCTTGCACACTTAACCGCAATTAAAACATTGGTCCAACTCTTGATGCAGTTTAAACATGCCAACATCCATAAAGACGAGCAGGAATGTGCTTGCTGGACTTCAGGCAAGGATCTTAGTCCAGTGCCTTTAGTGGGGAGTGGTCTGAAACACCAGTCTGCCAGAGGATGAGGAGTGTGCTCAGTATCCTTGTGCAAAAACCACATCTGAGCAGAGTTCCTGGTGATCAGCCAGCGCTGGGGCTTTGCAAGCGAGCTGACAAAAAGCATTTATTTTTAAACTCTGAGGCAACAGGTTCTTGGCCATGACATCTGTAAATGCCTGTCATTTAAATGGTGAGAAAGGGAACACCTGTGAGGGCTTCTTACTTTGCATCTCCCTGTTTCTTGGAGTTATATTTCCAGTCAGTGCTTCCCGTGAACCAGAGGCTGTGACTTGAGGACACCAACCATGACAGCAACAGGCTCTGGGTGGGGAAGCAGATGAGACTGAGACATGACAAAATAGTTCTGGCCACAACAGCAAGAGACTGGATGGATCCTGTGAGAGAACCATCCAGCTCCTGGATTTAGGATTTGTGAGAAGCTGTAGAAATGAGAATGACACTGACCTTCAGGGAATCCGACAGAACTAGGCCAAAAACATCCAAGATTTCAAATCCATTGTGTCAGGAACACAATCTTGGTAGCTCCTTCCAGGTCTTGTGAAAGAAGAGCTCCACCTGTGAACACTTAGAGCACGAGTCCTCTCAGACAGTTCTCTCTGTCCCTCTGGCATGAAAGTTGCTTGATGCTTTCTGAACAGTTCAGAGGGAACCAGAGGGATAAAACTGTTATTTATCCACACCTACATTTCAGTCAGGAAAAGTTTTAAAAAGTGTTCATTTAAAATCATGCCAGCTCTGCACAATTTTATGGCCATTTGTGAACGTGAAGCACTCTAAGTATGTAAAGTGCTTAGACACATTCTTAAAAAAATAGTCTTGTTTGTAGTAAAATGAGCCTTTTGTTTCTCACTGACATGAGTCCCATCCCATGCAAGTAGCTGTGTCCAAGAAAAAAAAAAGAAAAATTACCTTTTTATCTGTAGGTAAGAAGGCATCTTCTATATTTAAGGTTTTCTACATACCATCTGACATGGGATAGTGGTATGGCAGTATTTGCTCACAATTTCTTGGGTGGCTCATCTGTCTGGTTGGCTGCTCGTGCTGATGTGCATATTTAGTTGTTGGAAAGAAGGAATTATTTAACTGGACATAGATCTAAGTTTGGAAGACTCCACATTTTCCAACAAAGCATTCTACGACCCCATTAACGGTGGAAAAAAACTTATTTGGGAAATGGGTCAGCTACTTCTAGGACATGCTGAAGTCTTTTTACTGAGGGAAAATACCTCGAATCAAACATCTGGAAACAAATCAGTCACAACATTACTGCAGCTTTGAGGCAAAACACGTGGTCAGGATGGAAGGCAGGGGACAAAAGCGAAACCTCAGAAAGAGTTTTCCTCTCGCAGTCATCAAAACCTCGTGCATTTAATTTGTCCCAGTTGCTTTGTCTTGCACCAGCAGTGAGAGGAACCCACACTGAGGAGCCCCCCACAACTGGAGACAGCCACAGATGGCATCACATCTCAGCTACAAGGATAGATCTGCATTTCTGCTCAGCTGATGGCAAGATATCCCTGCTCCATGCTCGCTGCCATGAGCATTTTCCATTCTCTCGGATGAAGTATTCTCTTTCAAACCTGTTTTCACTGTCAAGAACAGAGCTGTAATGCAAAGGTATCACCTCTGGCTTTGAGCTGTAGCTGGGATGTTCTTGGTTGCTCTGAAGAAGCACAGGCCCTACTTGTCTTAAGGAAATGTGGAGTTTAAATACTTTAATAAACACAATTATTTTCAAGACAAGTAGCAAACATAGTCTCCATTCTCCTTGTAAATAAAAAGCAAATACTTCCCAGTTTCACTGTAAATAAAGTAACTGGGGCTAAAACTAAAGACACACAGAATTCTGTGATATCAAACCATCATCCATAAAAGTCCATAGAAATATTAAAAAGAATATTAGTTCAGGAACTGCTTCATTTTCTCCATTTGAAAATGAAAATGCAAGGTAACCCATCCTTTATGAAATAATGTGCTAATGTGACTTACTGCCTTACCAGGGGTTCCTAAGATAAATATCCTTATATCTTGACCTTTCCAAGATTTGAAGACAATACTTAAATCTTTTGATTACTTTTCTCCTCCAGAGGAACTGCATCCCCTTGCTATGGTGCAGCATGTGAATTAAGCCTCTCTTATAACTATCAGATTTCTAAACCCATCATTAGACATGGCAGATTTTTTTTTCCAAATAGTTGCCAAACTTTTATTCTAATAAGTGTGCCATCTAATGATATTATGTGAAATGCCATGGTGAAATGAGCTTGCTAAATCATTTAAAATATGTCAGCTGCCATAAATCAGGCTTTGCTAGTGTGGTCACACCCAGCAGTTTTTAAGGTGTAAAAGATGGGTAAATACTAATTTCTGCCAAGGAAAAATTCCTTTCTTCCTAAGGAAAAACCCCAAGTGAGTAGGAATTAATAGAAACAATTACACTTTTCTGCCTTTACCCTCAAGTAACATGGGACAAAAGAGTATTTTACAGCAATTTTGTTGCATGCAACTGAATAATTTTAAAAGCCTTTTCTTTCCATTTATTTTAATGTCTACAACCTTCATTTTTAACAGCCTGGGTTTTATGAGTTAACTTGCAGGGACAGGTGATTTAATGCTATTGTATGGTACAAATCCCTTTTCCAGGATGAAAGGAATCCCCAGTGAATTAATGGAAAATTCCCTTCCTTCTTTCCATTTGTCCTCTCTGTCCCCGCAACAAGATAAAGTTTCATTTTTCAAAGTATCTCTGAGAATACCTATGAACACATAAGAAATTAATTAATATTTAACACTGATATATGCTTTAAGAATTAGGTATTTTCAGTACTGGAGTGCGTTTATAACTTCCTGTGGCATACTAGAAGGCCCACTGGAAAAGTAATTCAGGGAAAGTGTTTTGGGATTCAAAAACCCCCAAGAGAATGGATTTTCTTCTCTATCTACAAAGGCAAGTCTTGAACATGACTAAAGCACTTAAAGTTTGATTTTTAATAATCTTTCTGGCAATAAATTGTATTGTATTCTACAGGTGGTTCCATTAAAGTGGAATAAGTATTTTATAGTCAGTTGTAAGAATGAGGCCTTATCCCTACTTCAAACAGAGTAAAAGGAGAAGAAGATGGAGAAAAAGGATACTAAACATGTGAATTTCAAGAGTCCCAAGAAAACAGAAATTAATCAGTTTGGCTTTTTCACTGACACATGTATAATAATAATTAATATAACAAAAATTCAGATGTACCAGTCTGAATGGCTCACGTGAAAGGACCAAATTAAACATCTTATTACAATGTACTTCTAACTTTTGGTCAGTTATTATGTCCAACAAAATATTCATGTTTCTAAACCCGGAAATTTAAAGAAGTTCTTATTTCACAAGTTGAAATTTTGCTGTCAATAAGAAATTAAGAGCTACAAAATGTTTCAAGCTGTGTTTTGGTAATCTGCAGGAACACATAAAAAGCATTGAAGATACTTGAACGTTTCTTTTTAAACAACTGTACAAGGAAGCAAAAAAAACCCCAAAACAAACTAGCCCCCCCACCCAAAAAAAAAATGCAAAAAAATTCCAGAAAGAGCTAAATGGTTTGCATTTTTGCATCCTGTTGAGCAACAGCCTGACAAATCACATTCTCAATCCATTTTCAAATACTCCATAGAAGGGCTAGAAGGGTTAACTCATAGAAGTTGTATCCTGTACATGATGTAAACCAGATGCAGGTATATTACTGACTTATTTCAAAAGAATTGGGTATTTCATGTTATCTAACTTTTTCTAAGCATTAAATAGAATTTAAAAGGTATGACTGAATCTAAAGTACAACTGGTAAAGCTGTACTTTACTTTTTTATTACCTGTTTGTTCTGGTGTTTCTATGAGTCCCATTAGATACTTTGTGCTCTTCCATGTTCAGAACTGCCTGGCTGAAATATCAATGATTAGGCTCTTTTTAAAGCAAATATTTGCTCTTTAGCAAGGTTACTGTCTTCAGGTGACAAGGAATATTCCTCGCTGAAATTACTACATTTTGATTAAAAAGAAAATTGCTCGTGTACCTCAAAAAAAACCCCAAAACACAACAAACCAAAACAAACAAAAAAAAATGAGCCCCCAAAACCCTCATGAAGAATTGTCACAGTAATTTTAATTTTTCAGAAGTCTTATTTGGCTTATTAGCTGGCTCCGTATCTGCACGTACATCAGAGGAGCCACCAGCCTGTGCACTCTCTGCACTTCAAGATCCCTTGGATTTGCTTTCCTCAGATTCAAGCTGGAAGCAGCGTTCCCTGTGCTGGCGTACCAGGCAGGAAGGAAGATCTCCCAGGGTAAGGACTTGTGGCAAAGTGCAGTCATTCTATCCAAAACATGTGAGGAATGAGGTAATATGGGCTATTCCTCCCACTCCCCGCAGGATTTCAACAGAACTGCAGCCAGCTGAAGGCATTGATCTCAGGCTGAAGTCCTCTTGGAAGGTACTCCAAAGAGTGGGAAGTTCATTTACAGAAGAATTAAAGCCCTGTTTCAAACCTCAGCACCTTCTAGTCCAAGCTCTTTTGGCAGCTTTTTCTTCCTAGAGTCACACAACAAAATATTTCTCCCGGGCGGATGCAGAGGGAGACACTTGTTACGTATTTTCTCATTTAGTTTTACCATCTATTGAGACACAGTCATTTACCACAGGCATGGGTGTACTAAAAAGCAAATCAAATTGGTGTCCACTGGTTCAGCTCCTGAAGAACAGGGAGCAAGCCAGGCCATGACTGAAGTGTTATGTTATGGCAGGAGTACACAGTTTTGACATTCCACTTGCTAGAAAATCCAGGTCAGTGACAAACCACCGCTTGTCACCCTGCTTCACCATTTACAGCAAGCAATGGGGCAGCTTTCAAAGCCTGTTTTAAGTACTGAGCATCCCCTGTGTGCTTTGTAGTCCATGTGACATGGTTATAGAGTCACAGAATGCTTTGGGTTGGAAGGGACCCTAAAGCCCATCTCATTCCAACCCCCTGCCATGGGCAGGGACACTTTCCACTCTCCCAGGTTGCTCAGAGCCCCATCCAACCTGGTCTGGAACACTTCCAGGGACAGGCACAGCTGCTCTGGGCACCATGTGCAGGGTCTCATCCCCCTCACAGTGGAGGATTTCCCCCTAATCTCTGAACTAACTTTACCCTCTTCATCTTAGGGCCATTCCCTCTTGTCCTGTCACTATATGCCCTGGTAAGAAGTCCCTCTCCTGCTCTCTTGTAGCCCCTTCAGGCACTGGAAGGTGCCCTGAGGTCCCCTCAAACCTTCTCCTCTCCAGGCTGAGCATCCCCATCTCTCCCTGGCTGTCCTCACACCTTCGTGATCTGCTCTGGACCCGCTCCAACAGATCCATGACATCTGAAAACTGCTTTTCATTTCTCCACTTCACACAGGACAAACACTGTCAAGAGGGTTAAATGGGGGGTTTCACTCAAGTGTAAAGCCCCAAGAAAAGCAGAGCATTGAGCAGCAGGACTGCTGCAGAGTGAGTGTGCAGCACGGCACCCAGGGCTCTAAAGCTCTGTTTGATCACATGCACACCCCCTCTTACTCCTGTACAGCCCCGAATCAGCTCCTCTGCTTGGAAGAGCTCAGCCTCTATTTACAGGAACAATGTCCCAAAATTTTATGAGTTCCAGCTTTAATGCTCGTGCTTTCAAAACCACAAAATATTTTAATGTCTAAATCTCCATGGCTTGTTTTCAGAAAGTGTTCCTGGTGATGTCCCATTGATAGTGTTTTGTGTTAGGAACATCTTGAAAGAAAACAGTATTTGCCATACCCTTTCTGCAGGCTTTTGTCTTTGCACTAATCAGCCATCTGCACCCACAATCTAGATATTTTCTCCCTCAAATTCTTTTATCATGTCTTATGGTTTATTCAGATGAGCAAATGGTGACATTCACCTCTGAATCCTGCTTCTTTTCTAGGAGACCTAGCAAAGCATTATACCTACATAATGTTTTAAATAATTCTTGGTTTGGTTCACTAGTTCATGACATCCGTAGATCATTACTTCATAAAGCAATTTATGGCAATAAGATGTTCTCCATTAGCAAACACAAGTCAAAGGAAAACAAAACACACACAGAATTAAAAAGATCTTAAAGCTACATGTTTTCCATGACAGAAGATGGGAAGATCTCCAGTGGAATCTTAATTTAATTCAAGCATTGCGGACTGCACAACCTGGGTTGCCATTTTTCCCTTTTGTACAAAGTAAAGCCTTTAACCTGACCTTGGGGAAAAAAAAAAAAAGACATCTAAAAAGACTTTTGTCCTGTAGAACACAAAAACCCCCAAATTTCCTATGCTGTGATTATTTTTCTCATTAGTCAGTCTTGCCTTTAAAAATAATCAACAAAGCCATAACATTTCCTTTGAAGCTTTGGAGTGAGAACAGTAATGATATCAACAATAATTTGATCATGTAGTAGTCAACATTTGTCTTTATGTGGTTTGAATTTGCCTTCAGCACACTCCACATTCCAAAGAGTCACTACAGGGAACTTCAGAGTTCAAGAAATGTATGGATTCCAGAAGCCTCTTCCTTATGCCAGTAAAAAAAAAATATGGAATTTTTTCCAAAGAAGCAAGTGGCAAATGGCTATTCCCTTAGAAGGCTTGTAAGGTTCCATGTGGAAAAATTGGACTGTAGGATTTATCACCTTGAACATCAGGGAAACTTTGTTCTGATAGGAGCTTGTTTAAAAGGTCTTTTTTTTAAGGAGCTACCCTAATTTAGGAAGTCGGGCATGAGGTCCTCATAAAACCATCAGAAAATAAGCTGTAATCTTTGAGCTGAGCTTGTGCTTGGCATAAGCAAAGCCATGTTAAAACCATTCAAGGACAGAAACTTACACAGTCAGCACGTGGGACTCCTCTGCTATCTACATAACATTTAATTTTATCATATCCTCAGCTGTCCTGCCTGGAATCCTGAACCTGTGAAGCCTTGCAAGCTGATTGTATGCAAATAGAAGAAATTAAAGAAATTTCTGTGTGCTTCAGATGCTTTGCCTCTCTGAGAGACCTCTCAGTATCACAGTGGGAGTGTATCAGGATCTGGAGTTTGCCTGGATTTATGGAATATCATGTCTTAGATCCAAACACAAAGTATCACCAGTTCCCCAGCCAATTTCAAGTTGTTTTTCCGAGTGCTATGGTTTGTTTTTTTTTGCTCTGTCCCGTGTGTCTGCTCTGGCCGATCCAGGAGGCAATCCCAAGACACAAATCAAATTTTCACTGAGTTGCTCATCAGCCCCAAGTGTGTGGGACCCACAGAAAGGAAAGCAAAACACAAACTACACCCGTAACATGGATTTGGTGTTCCCAGCCTTTTTTTGGTGCCAGACAAGTAGTTGCTCCAAGACAGTCCCATGCATTCTTTTTATGCCTCTTCCTAATGATTCTGGAATTTTCTGACTGTTTTCTTCCAGAGGGTGGCTTGACCCATAGCAAAGGTATCCTGTGATCTTGAGAGGTGTAAGGCAGTTCAAAAT